>NW_019416739.1:75105-272344 GCF_000390285.2 Anoplophora glabripennis
CCCTCCCGCGCTAGCCTAAGGGCCACCTTAGCAAAGCGCATCCCAGGCTGCATAGCCGCACTACCCTACCCAACCATACCACACATAAACATGACACTACCCCCGGGGTTTACACAGACGAGCCGGCGAAGCAAGAAGAGCGCCAGAAGAAAGGGCCCTAGCCGGCGGGGCCCAGCCAGGACAAAAGGAGGTCCCACAAAGCGCCTACACCGGCCGCATTTGCGGTCGGGGTAGACGACGGATGGGGCCCACCTACGAAGGCTGTCCAGGCCTACACGAGATGAGGCAGGATAAAGAGGGATAATCCCCCTCGATCCCAAATCATTGAGGCCAATTTCTAGCCATAGAATAATGGCGCGCGGTCGGACTAGTTCGGTCAAACGTCTTTAGTCAAAAAATTCGCTGAACGGCGCTTGTATTAACTGTATTAAAACCTGCCCAATATTCCTAATTATCTGATAGAACATAAATTATTATGATTAATTATTCAAACAACGGATACTGAGTTACAGATAGAAATTAAATTAATATACCGATGAGATATTTCAGCCTTATAAATACTGCAAAGCTATTGGACAACTCAAGGTCAAAGTTTGTAGGAAACCTAATTCTCATTTCTCTAGCGATCTTGAAAAAGAACGACACTAGTTAGGATGTTCTGTGAACGACACAAATGTCACCAATCCAATCACTCCAAGCGTTGTGTAAACTCCACTTAACCAATTTTGTCGCAGCTTTAATTTTCTTTGTTTATCAAAACAATTTAATTGAAATATGTTCTCCCTTTGTAAAATGATTCTCTTTTTATCTTAAAACGCTATTATGAGTCATCCAAAGTGTATGGGAAAGGAAGTGTATTTGTATTCGTAATAAACGAATCAGCCAATCAATAGGTACCGATATAATATTACAGAAATGAAATTGAATCTGTGACTAAAAATATTTACGTTTGTCTGTGCTGTGATAAATATTTTTATGTTCTATATTTCTTATCTACATTTCTACAGATAATCGCTTATTGTGCACAAAATTTTGTTAGGATATTGATGTGGTTTCATTGTATTGATGTGGTGGTATTGTTGGAATCAGTTTTATATGGAGTTCAACCCAAATGAGTTATAATAAAAGTTGTATTGAAAAATATTGGAAATGGATAGTCCATTACCAAAGCCTCGAATATTACCAGGTGAAGTAAAGAAACCTATCCCAACTCCTAGACGATCAACAAGAAGAATAGATGACTGCAATAATACAGCTTCTGAACAACCAAAAGAAGATCATTTTAATTCATTTTCCAGAAGGGTGAGTTCTTTAAGCAATGCATCCAAACAGATAGCGGGAGATATTGGCCAGTTAGTTCAAGATAGAAAGAAAGCTGTGATTGAGGGTACTAGACAGAGTGTTCGTAAAATTACGAGGCGATTTAGTTCGAGTTCTCAGGAACCTCATAACTCAGAGGATCCAACTGAATTGCAAGACGAAGAATCTATTGATATTTTTAAATCTATTAAATTTGGTTCCCCAATTTCACAAACTGAAAATGTTTATAATAATGTAAATAATGATTCCGTCTCATCAGATGAAGGTTCAATTGACTTACCACCTCCTTCTCATCCACCACCTCCACTACCAGATGAATCAATATATGATGCCCCAGCCTCGATTACTTCTAGTAGTAATTCAGGCTGTTCTAACAATCTTCATAAATTTGCACATTATGAAAGAATATTTCCGACAAATCCAAATGACAATAATTGTGAAACTTTCGCCGATTTGATAAATCTCCAGAAATCCGATGGAAAAACAGATGACGATGCTATATCCAGTTCGAGTTCGTGGAAATTGTATGATTCCGTTGCTGGTGACAATTTAAATGAAAACAAAGTATATAATGTCATCGATAAACGCAGTAAAGATTTAACAAATAATAATATCAGTGAATGTGATCATAATTCAAATGGTAGCGGACAATCTAGTGTGAATAAAATAAATTCAGTGTATGAAAATCATGAAATTGTGTCTCAGGTACCAGTGACACCAAGAGCATCAAAGAGTGTAATATTTCAGTTCGATCCGCTAAATAACATTACGAATAATATTGCAGGTAAGAAACACTTAACCCTTAATTAATATTTTTTACAAAAAACAATAGTGTTATTAAATCGTTATTTTATGCGTAATTAGGATTAGAAAAGTGGGATACTTTTCTAATTTATGCTTCTTTTTATTTTTTATAACAATCAGGATACCATTAATGATATATCAAATTTGGAACACACTGTATACAGGGTGTTCTATAATTAATAACGCAAATTGAAACCGTTCTAAGTACATGATACTAGAAGCAAGAAGTGTTAGTAAACATAGGTCCACAAACGAGCCGTTTGCAAGATAATTTAGAATTTGTGGTTACCAGCCACCACATAAATGGAAAATATTTCAATAATTGAATGATTTCTACTTTTTCATTCGAGATATCCCATCACCAATTTCATCAAATCCTAACTATATAAAGGTTAGCAAGCCACCACCAATTCTTTTTATATATAAATGCCGCAAAATATGTTTTTTTATAACAAAACGATAAATTCTGACAATCAAAATTACAAAATTTTTTGGATTGGTTATTGCAGGCTATAAAAAATAGCACACTAAAAAGACTTAAAAACAAGCTTTTAGTCACTATAATAACGCACTATTATTGTATTTATAATACTATTTCAGAGTCTGCGTTAGGCCATGTCAATGACATGAAATTACTTGAAGAATTATTGCAAGGAGATTTGTACGGTACTATTTCAAACGCGCACACTATTGAAGATTGGAGCATATCAAACGATTCTGAAAGCGAGGATGTTGTTAGTCCTCCTACACCTCCCATGAGAATTGACAGCCTCCCAGAGGAAGAACTCGAACAAGTAACCAAAAATGGTCAGAAATCCAGAAGTAACTGGTTCACGAATGAAAAATCGCAACAACAGACTCACACGGAAAATAAAAAATATAGTTGGCTTAAGCAGGTCAAAGAGGTTTTAGAAAAGGCACCCGACGTTGTCAGAGGTATAAAGAATAAAGATAACAATGTCGACCGACCAGCAATATCAGTGAAATCGTGTGTCCAAAAAAAGGGAATGCTTTATAAAATTCAAAGTGGCCCCGTTGAAGATTTGTTTGGCGAATACAGTGGCAGGTGGTGTGTCTTAGAAAATTCAAATTTCGTGTGTTACTCTGACAACACTTGTCAACACTTAAAAGAACATTTTCGAGCAGAAAACATATTGAGTATACAAATTTTACAAGACAAAAAATATAATTACAGGTATGTAGGTATATTTTGATAAATTCAATTAAAATGAAAACTATTAATTTTTTAAATATTGTTATATTAAATTTAAATAGATAGGAAATTTCATTATATATTTTTCTCTAGGCGTCTTTACCTATACCAAGGTATATTATTTATAATTTTTTTGAGTATGTAAAAATTGTGGAAGGCACAAATATACGACGCATATCCACAAAGTAAAAGTAGTAGTAGAAGATTTTTCCACCCTTAAGCACCTTTAGAAAAGTGAATTTCATTTGTCATGAAACATTTTTTTAGTCTTTACATTAGTACGATTCGTCACACCATACCCATAAACAGTCTTGATTTCATTATGAACCTGAATGGCGCCCTTCCCTTTACAAGAAGAAACAGGATTACGCTTCTCACCTCGCATCTGGCGGGATTCGGAATAGCAGAACTCATTTCAACACGCCACCACAACAACAGTTCTCAACTGATTGAGATAAATGAGCAAGCGTTCAGCTCCTCTGGCCCTTCAATGCAGTGATGCCAACTTTATCGAAAATAAAAAACAGATCATAGTCTCAGTAGGTATTCTTCGAGGTACTCTTACTTTGTGGATATGCCTCGAAATTAAAAATACCTCTAAGCAATCATCGGCATTATAGTTTTTTCAGATTTAAATTAAAATAAAATTATACAGTATGATGGGGCCTTCATTTTGAAAAAAAAAAATTTTTTTTGCTTTATGTGCCACGCCTATTTTTCTTTTTTTTTTCAGATATGATAATGACGATTTGCATTGTTTTGAGTTAAATACTACCGGGAAAGCCAGAGGTGGGCATATTTATGGATCACGTAGCGTAAGTGAAAGGAGAACTTGGATGCAACTTATTGCAGAGTCACTTACGAGCAGATTTTCCACAAAATTGACAGCGAATTATTCAAGGATGGGTTGGGCTTATGTTCGAGAAGGTAACTTGATGCAAATATTTTATTTATTTAACCCTTTCATTGCAACTTCTGATTCAGCATATTTTTACGGTTTCCAGAGTGTTTTGCGAGCGTCAATGTGGTTACAAATAAAAACTTTTTGCAAGGTTTATTTTTACAGGCACATTGTCCCAGGAGACTAAAGCTTTCTATACCGTCTGCAATTTTTTATTTGTATCATTTTCAGTTACTTTTTTTATTTAATTGGGTATTTCCGTCACACTATTTTTGCAATACATTTTAAGACGATCACGTTTAAAGTCTCACGTCGTTGATTTTTGCAGTTAGAATTATCGTACCCTCTTCTCTTGTAGCTGCTTACGCACAATTAGATGAGTGGCAGATGCGCACGATTATGCATCATTCGAGGTAGCACTCGCTAAATATCTGTAACCTTTGAATGAATGGAAACATAAATGTACTGTGTTAGGCAAAGACTTGGTGTGCTTACGGCAAGCTCTTTTCAGCGATATCTCCATTATTATTAAAGATAGATCTATCGAACCTATATACAGGATCGGAAAGTCCCCATGGTTCATCAGCCGTTATGTGAGAGCGATAAAGTAAGTCATAGAAATCTGTACGATAGAGAAAGATGGCTATAATGAAGGCGTCTAATAGTCACCGCCCATTTCGCCCTTCTAGAAATAAGAAGTGGATCTTATTTGTGGAAAGGCAAAATGGGCGGTGAATATTAGATGCCTTCATTATAGTCATCTTTCTCTATCGCACGGATTTCTATGACTTTCTTTATTGCTCTCACGTAACGGCCGATGAACCATGGGGAGTTTCCGACCCTGTAGATATTATTTAAAAAACATGCATGGTTTGTATCTGCAAAATGTAAGAATCAATTAATTTTGTGTTGCTCTAAAATCTTAAAAACATTTAATCAAACTTTTGTCCGCACTATTTTCTTTGTACGTTACTGTAAAATTTTTTCTTTAAAAAATAATATCAATATCTATAACTTCTAGGTATAGCGAATATTTAATAAAGTTACCTTCAAATTTCACGAGGAATCCGAAAATGCAATAATATATAGGGTGTTCTATTTAAAATAAGAGTTAATGTCGACTTCCGGTATTTCTAAAATGAAGTGTTATCAGATATTTCTCATAGGACTTTTTTTTTTCTTATTATAATTACCTGAATTTAAATTTAAGTTTGACCAGTCAGTCCTTAAACATGCTGCATCACAGTTCGGCTATTGAGCTTCAATGTCTTCGTTCGTTTGGCTTGAGCGGGGAAGCCCCATGTTCTCGTCGTTGTGCATGCTGTCTTGGTCATCACGATGCCTCCCGAACCGCAGGAACACAGCCGGATGTGATACACACTCCTCACCATACGCTGTCTGTAACACGTTTCCGTGGCTGTTTTACCAGTTTTAAGATATAACGATTACTATATGATGTTCAATGTTCAAACAACTATTAAAAACTTGCTTTACTGAAAACGTTATAACTTCGTGGTAGATAGTGTACTGATGAAATTTTTTTTGGTCACTTGGGAGGCTTCCTACTAAATGCTTCCATTGACCGCACATAGATAGCGCCACAATAAAATCAGCCTCAAAACTTGATAGCCGGACTGAGTATATAAATTAATTTTCTGGATTTAGATTCGCTGTATACATTTAAATTTTTCTTATTAAAAATTGGTATCTACCTCTTTGCTTACACACGACATCCAATCTATTGAAGCCTTTTAAAATATTCGTTGCTAACTAATATACACAGTTGTAGTAATCCAGAAATAATTAATTGTATTACTACAAATGTCCCTTTCAGGCGTTAGCGGGAATTGGGTAGGAGCGTGGATCATTATAACCCAAAGAGAACTTTATTATGCAATCGATAAACAAAGAGTGAAGAAAATGGACCTTAGGAAAGCTCGATGTATAGTTCTTCAGTCTTATCAAGACACAGAGAATAATCCGCGAACAAACGATAAGGGACCCAACATGTTGATTGATTGTCCCGACTTGGTGCTATATTTACGAATGTGGACAGCGAGAGAAACTAAGGTTGGTATATTTATTTGGATTTTTTGCACTGTTTAAATCACCGATGCATGTTTAATTTTTTTTTTTTTGGATGTGTTCGGACATAAAATTAACATTATTTATAATTTACTCTTTTAACTATTTTTGTTTCAACGAGGATAAATTTATTTACTGCCTATTTTAGATTCAACTAAATATATGATTCCTTAAAAATTAGATAATTGTTATGTTTTTTTTGTGTGATATTTAGTAAATGCCTTTTTTTTCTAAATTTATAAATTTATACTATTATTTCATTATTTTATCCTATTGTTTTAAATCAATTAGGTGTTTATATTATTTTTTAAAGTATTTCACTTAAGACACATTGTAAATCAACTTAATCGATATTTTTTATCAGTAAGCCCTAAATAATGCCAGATTGACTTTATTTGTTTACATTTTGCAATTTTGCTAATTATAAAGTTATGACTGATAAGCTATCTAATACCTGTTTTACTGATTACATTTTTATACAGATACAATTTTGTGAAAGAAACAAAGATTTGAATATTTAATAATAATAATAATAGCTCAATTTTCGTGAAAAATTCCACAGTAAAAATCTGCATCTCCATTTCTTTTGATTTGTTTAAGAAATACAGGATATTTTTAATTCTTTGGCAGTTTTTCGCCTTTTCCAATTCTTAATTTTTTTTTAAGTTTTCAGTTTTTTTACATAGAAACTATGATTTTTCTTCCGTAACTTACATATCCAAATCCAAATTTATAATCTGAAATCTTGAGATCTCTCGGACTATCTAATTTCAAAGCAACCAGTTATTGTTTTGTTTTGTCAAATTTTACATTTATCTTCAGTGGTTGTTGAGTAATTGATTAAAAATTCTGTTATATCAATCGAAAAACCCCTACGATGTTCCCTGAATTATATTATGAGCTCTGTACTTTCGAGTCGATTTGTTGAAAACTTTTTGGGTTATGTCTCCAACCAATTAATAAAGTGGTTTCTCGAAAAACGCTTTTAAAGTTTTTGTTGCCATTCAGCATAAGAAATTCGTTATACAGTGTGTCCACGGATTGAGTGCATGTGGGGTGTAAATAATGAAAATTTTTCGAGCAGAAATTTGAGCTTCTGGGCATCATCTCTGCCAGGTCTTAAACTAGGAAGAAATTAGTCCAATTAATTAATGCACAGGGTATTTTTGCGATGAATTTTCAAAAATTGTCAGGAGTGAAGTACCTCTGTTTTTAAAAATATCAAAACTATTTATCTAAGACAGTTATACAGGGTGTCCCATTTTAATGTCCCACCCCAAATATCTCGAAACCCGAGCAGAATGAGGAAAAATGTTTTAGACAAAAGTTATAGGGTTCGAAGGGGGACATACGGTGGTGATCTTGAAAATGACCTTGAAGTCGATTTTCAAGGTCAAACGAGGGTCAACTTCGATTTTTCAAATGGAAACCCCTATTTTTTATTGCAGGATCGTATTCTACGGAAAAAAATACAAACTTTTTGCAGGAAACTTTTTTTCGAAAATGCATTTTTTTCCGAGTTTTTCACGAATTTCGTTCGTCATGTTGTTTGAAGTGTCAGATGGATCCTGGCTGGGATTCATGCATTACTCGCTGCCTGAGTCTTTAATGCTCGAGAGCAGGGCAACGGAACTTATCAAATTATCAAATTTTTTAATTGTTCGGTACGATCCAATAATCAGCATTACTGCGAGAGCGAAGAGACCGAGCGAGAACGTGCCATCGCGCAACTCCCGGGCCCCTACCGCATGTTCGAAGACGCTTGAAGATTACATGAGCAGGGAGCTGCGGCAGGAGAGGCTCGCTACCCCATCTGCCCCTACCGATCGCGCTGCTGCTGGAAAATAGAAAAACAGAAAATAACACAAACTTGACAAATCAAATCAACACACATGAGACTGCTAGAGTTCTCTGAGGAGAGGAACGGGGGCGTGCGTTCCCCTCGATTTTTTGGCAGCAATTTTATCCTTGTCTTGAACTGTTCCTCTCACACCTTTGATTTTATCAGGTGAAAATTGTTTACAGCTATTCAAAATAATAGAGAAACACACGCGCCCCCTCTTCACTTTGTCCAGACGATCCTTATGTGTGTTAATTCGGAGAGTTGAAATTTCGCTGTTCCGGATTAGTTACACAACCACCGTTGTATCGAGTACTAGTGTTTCTGGTGAAATAATACCCCAGTCTGTCCTAGTGGTCAATAGGATCCATCTGACACTTCAAGCAACATGACGAACGAAATTCGTGAAAAACTCGGAAAAAAATGCATTTTCGAAAAAAAAGTTTCCTGCAAAAAGTTTGTATTTTTTTCCGTAGAATACGATCCTGCAATAAAAAATAGGGGTTTTCATTTGAAAAATCGAAGTTGACCCTCGTTTGACCTTGAAAATCGACTTCAAGGTCATTTTCAAGGTCACCATCGTATGTCCCCCTCCGAACCCTATAACTTTTGTCTAAAACATTTTTCCTCATTCTGCTCGGGTTTCGAGATATTTGGGGTGGGACATTAAAATGGGACACCCTGTAGAGAACTAAAAGTTAATTTTCATTTTGATCAGCCAACTTGGTTTTTTTATTTTTCAGACCCAAAAACTCCAAATTCCTATTCCTCCTTATTTATTAGAGAAAAAAATGTAACTAATATAGTAAACATAAATAAACAAATAATATAATGGTTATTCAAATATATCTTTTATTCTTCGTTTCAATTCAAATAAATTGTTATTCAACAGACTTTATCCATAGACTTTCTGCTTGAGATAGCCCCTTAAATAAAATTCCATTAGACTTAAATCAGGACTTCTAGGAGGCCAAGGAATTCGGCCATTTCACCCAATGCACCGTCCAGGACTGTATAATTCTGTTGACTCAAATTTATTTTTTCAAACTTGATCACTATAAATTTTTACATATTTGATTAACTTTTTTTATTGGTAATCTTAATCTTCTTGTAATTTTCAGGTGTGGTGTCACATAATCAAACTGGAAGCCCACAATAACGGAGCTAATTTAGACCAACAGCAACTTACCAAAAATGATATACCTGTAATTGTAGAGAAATGTATAAATTATATATACGCTCACGGTAATATGAACTAGTAGCGGAAAATAATTTAATACATAACGCATTCATTATTTTCTTAGGAAGTATGACCGAGGGCATTTATAGACGTGCTGGATCTGGATCGTTAATTTCAGAAATATTGACCAAATTCGGGAAGGATGCGTTTGCTGTTCAACTGACGAGCGACTTATGTACAGAACACGAAGTGGGTACGGCTTTGAAAAGATTCTTCAGGGATCTGCCCGAACCGTTGTTGGGAAGTAGTCAGCGTCAGTACCTTTATGAAGTCTCAAGTAAGTGAAAAATATTTCTTCGTTTTCTAGTAAGATTTTTTTATAATTATTTTCAATATCTTTTCATAAAATATTTGACGTATATTTAATTTTTGTCATTTTGATCTTACGAAATTTTTGGACCTTACAAGGTAAACAGATGAACTTGTATCTAAGTAACGTCTAATTTCAGAACATTCAGATGTTGATGAAAAAGTGAGGATGTATAAAGCAGCGTTGGATCAATTGCCTTCAATTTCTTATAAAACAACAAGGAAATTGCTTGGTCACTTGCATTTTATAAGTTCTCAAAGTGCGAAAAATCTAATGTCAGTTGAAAATTTAGCGTCGATTTGGGGGCCTACCTTAATGCATTCCGAAGTAAGTAGTTTTTGTCTGCTAATCATAATTCGCTCAATATTTGGTTTTAACGAATCACACAAAAGCGTCCCGATTGTAATGCCAAATGAACATATTTTATGCAAAAAGTTTCAAGGTTCTGAAAATGCCTAATAATAAATAATCGTCAAAATTTCTGATTTTCGCTTATCGCACACTATATAGGGCGTATCTAAATAATACCGACAAAATGTAAGGAAAATTCTCTAATGTAAATTTATAGGGGTTTTTGTTATAAAATTTTTTGAAAAAACCCCTGAAAAGATACGCCTCTCCAATAATTAAAAATAAAATAGTTGAACTTATCTGTCAAAAAAACTTTTTTCAACCTTGAAATATTTTTGTAATGGGTTGAAATAATCAACCCCTATGACATTTTTTTTATCATTTTTTTTTCGATAAAATAAACATGTCTAACAAACCCCATTCATGTACTAACTTTTTGATCTCTTTTTTTTTCGAAAAGTTGAAGGATTTATGAGAAAAAAAATAAATGTGTTGTAATGTATTTTTAAAAAGATGTGCTGTTTAACACGAGTGAATTTTGCCGAAAATGTCATAACGGTTGATTATTTCAACCCTTTACAAAAATACTTCAGGGTTGACAAAATTTCAAAAAGTGCAGTGTTTTTGACATATAATGTTCACCAAGTTTGGTTTCTTTAGCTTTATATACATGGAAGATAAAAAAGAAACACAATTTTTTTAAAATTTTTGAATGGGAAATATCGGAAATAATTCGAGTCACGCATCAGAACTTATCAAATAGTACTGATTTTTTTTATTCTTTCCGAAATTACCTATACTATAAAGTTCCTGTGAGGTAATTGGAATGTATACCTAGAATTTTTTCAAAATGGCCCAGTAATCTCTAGCCTCAAACTCGATCATACGAAATTTGATATATTCGGTATCTAAAAATGAAAAAAAAGGAAAATTATGTGCTAAAGGCTGCCAAACAAAAAAAAAATCATAAACATTAAACATATTCCTAAATCATGAATCTAGACCGAAAACATAACCAAACAAATTTATAAATCTTAACCTAAAACGAACATACTCAATTTTTTCTAAACCTGAGTATAAATCCATAAAAATGGTACTTTTGAGTGTGCAACCAATATTTTTGCATAACTTTTAACTCAAATTCATAGGAAGCTAACCAGGAAACCAGAAAACCTAACCTCAAATTCAAAATAAGTTAAAAAACCACAGAATAAATTAAAAAAAAATAATAAAAACATTTTTTTTTGAAATCTTTGGGGCGTAACTTTTCAAGGGAGAATTTTTTCAAAAAATTTTGTACCAAAAACCTCTATAGATTTTCATCTGAGAATCGCCCCATACATTTTTTCGGTGTTATTTAGATACACCCTGTATATTTTCACATAACTTTTTAAAAATGTGTAAAGATTAAAATTGTTTCGAACAACTTTTATTCTCTTTCATCTTGCAATATAACGGGAATAATAGAGGGAGCGAGTTTCTCATCACCACCCTGTACGTTCAACATAAATTCAATGAAGAAATTTAATATACAATTTTTGTGGAAGATTTATTTTATCTTTTATTTTTTATGTAATCACTAGACTAGAAACATTGCAAATATACAATGTGTTCACGTAAGGTGGGAGAGCAACTGTATCACACTGTAAAAAAATTTCTGGTGGCAAAAAGAATTTTTTAAATGTGCTTAAAAATATTTACCTTGCAATCTTAACTAATTTTGTATTATTTCAATTGTACACTTTTTGATGTAACTCATTAAATAAGGATAGGAAGGCGGGGATGAACACTGTTTAAAGAAATACCTTTGAGTTAGCTTAATCAAATCGGATCTTGTTAGAAATAGAATATTTGACTTATAATATTATTATATTATTAGTTTGTGATTCTAGGCAGGTGGCTGTTTTTGAAAAGAAAATAATCTAGTTTTTAGAAAATTTCGTATGAAATCACAATTATTTTTTATTTTCTTATCCCCTGTATACTATTACGACCACTCCTTGGTCACACAAGGGGCGTAACTGGGACGACTTTTTAAGAAAACGAAAACATTTATTGTCCATTAAAATATCTTTACAGAAAAAACTTGGCTTTAAACTACTATTTGGAGGATTGAAAGATCTTACCCAATTTCTAACTTCGTGGTACAGGAGAGATCCGATGCACTGTATACCACTTATCACTTGCAAGACTACTTTTTATCTCTTCGAGAACATTTTAGTTCTCCTTACGTATTACGTGTCGAACCCTTTTGGACTTTTGCATTGCAATTGTTTATTGTTTTATTACAAAAAGAGATTCAACAAAAGTGCCATGTGCATAGGAATTCATCGTATGAATACTAATGAAGTAATTAATCTAATCTTTTTTATATCGCATTCTATGAATGTTACGCATTTAAATTATAATGATAAAATACTTTAAAAGTAGAAACTATTTGTATATTTAATTTTCAAAGTTCTTCACTATCGAAGAAAACTTATTTCAATTAAAATTTCCATTCTTGCCAATAGTCCAACCAAATTACACTTGGAGAAAAAAAAATAGTTACCTGGACTTTTATAAGTGGAAATGGTAAAGGGGCTTTTAATAAACGTAAAAAAAATAAATGCGTGAGCAGGGGTGGTGGAGGGTTGAAAAAATAAAGTTTTGGGTCAAACAATGAGACACAATTTCTTTAGTAGTTTTTCCGTTTAATCCGTTTTTGAATTTTTCGTTTAATGTAAACAAATTATTAAAAATTTCTGAAAAATTCATTGTTGCAAGTCATTTTTTATTTTTTTTTTGCATTTTTGAGCATGTTTTTGAATTGTGATTACCGATTTTTTTAATTCACCAAAAAGTATATGTCAAAGCGAAAAAAATAATCACCGGCAGGACTATGTACGACGATTTTTCCAAGTAGAATTTTTCTTTGAAAATAAGTGTTTTAAATGAGAAAAAATTTTTGCGGAAATGAGAAATAAAAAATGAAAAATAAGAAAAAAAACCTGTTTTTTTTCGGAAATTTTGAGGTTATCTTAAAAGTGACCTCTACAAAAGTTGTAGATTTTTGCATGATCTATAGTACGATCATATTCGATGCAAAGTAATAAATCATTGCCTGTCAAGGGATCCAGTGCAATACGCTTTTAAGGGTTTTAGAAATCGAATAATTTCTTTATACATTATGAAGTGACGAAGGGATCAGTTCACGTCTGGCACTCTTGTTCTTACAAAAATTCCTTTATTCTCAAACTATTTTTAATGTAATTTATTATATATCCAATTTGTTTTTTAAATTCCACATATGTACTACATTTTACCTTTGTACGCGCCACTGTTGTTTACTTCTTTTTTGGAGACACTCTCTGATTTAGGTTTAGGTTAGTATTTGACGTATAACCAATCACTTCGTACACTTGATACAGCTGGGCGACTACAGCTACTGCCAAAACACAGTGCATATGCAGTATTTCAGATTTTACATTCAATTTCATTTTAAATTTGAAATTGTTCATTTTACACCTCCTAAAAGTGATGACACGATTTTCCTTTGATAAAGACCAACAACTTTTTGTTCTCTGTGATTAAATAAAAAGAAATATCTTTCTAACGAGATTACGTCAAGCTAAACACACATGCATTTCTTTCAAATGATATTTGCCTTACAAAAAATTTTGATATAAGGTAATTTCTCGCGGTCAGTTTTATCGACAGTTCTTTTCTTCAACATTGTGGCCTGTTCCTAAGATACAGCTGCTCCCCCATATTTACGTAAACACTTTTATACAAAACATACTCTTAATAACATTGTTTTAACTTTGTTAAAAAATATATATTGGTGTAGTACAAAGAAGACGCATCAAAGACAAGCCATGACCATCAGCGTGACACTGAAGTTGTCGAACAACTAATAAAATATTATCGACACATTTTTCCCGAAGACCCCGGAGAGCTCGAAAAGGAACAACATATGCTCAGAGTATTAGAAAAATATAGCAAATCCCCGCAGGGCGTTACGAAGAAATCGGCGGGCGATTTAAGGATTTGGATTTTTACGCATAATAAAGAAGGGAAATCGTTCAATGTAGCGGTGAGTATTTATTGTGTTTCGGAATCAAGCCACGTTAACTTGGTTTAATATTGCCTTTCAGATAGGGCCCAATAAAACTGCATATGAAGTATGTCTTGAATTGTGCGGTAATATTAAATTACCGGTGCATGAGGTTGTACTCGAGGAGATAGTGTTAAATGACAGATTATCAAGACTTATTCACCATGAGGAAAAGGTAAAAATATACTTCATTTATAGCACTTGTGGCTCATTTTATGGCTCTATACATAATTAGTAGACAAAACTATTTCACTATCTTGTGGTATAGTCTTTCCAAAGTCAGTTGAACATGTATAAAAACGTCTAGCAATAAAATTTAATGAGTTTCATAGGCGTCCCTTAAAAAATTTTCCGCTAAAGGTAAAAAATAATAATTTGAAAAAATGTTTAGAAAATTTCTATTATATTCATTTGACCAACAACATATTTTAATTATTTATGTTCTCAAACAATTTTATTATATTGATGGTAAATTTCGTTTTGTTCTGTTTTAAAAAGTCTCCAATGTTGTAATAATATTAGTAAACAAAATATCCCTCTTATTTCTCCCTTTCGCAATTGTAATATGAATGAATAGAAGGTACCTATAATAAATTAAAATTACCTGAATCACACCAAATTCCGCATTGCTGCACTGCACTGCCAGGCAATTTGTCAACAACTGAATTTATGGCCAGGGTCGCCTAGTGTGGCTGTGTTTGCCCGCACGCTCGTTCTTCAACTGGGCGACCAGACCTGTATATAAGTATCACTAAATAAATATGGGGACACGTTTTTTAAATACTTCCATGCCGAGTTGCTGCATCAGCAACCAAACCTGGTACATACTGTCAACCTCTTGGTTCTTCAATTGAGATCGGAAAGACTATACTGTTATGTTAATGTTAAGCAATTCAGTCTAGGAATGTATAACACTCAGAGAACAATATTTTTCCCTGAAATGTCTCCTAAAGACTCTATAATCCCTTTCTTTTTATTCTTAGAATTAATTTTTTATCCGAAATTTAATTAACCCCCACATTATGGGCCTACTGGGATTTAATTTTCGAATAAAATTTAGCTGTGAGAAAAAATGAAAAAAAGGTATTTATTAACCATTTGCATCGACATCGGTGGCATTCCTGCCTTGTATGGCTCGATTTCTCATCAGTTGGACTACTATTTTCCAGGCTCCAACGAAGTGCCTATAGATTCTTTCTCGTCAGGGGTACAGTTGGGGCCCCTTAATCCAGAGGAAGTACCAAGAAGGCACAGAGGAGGACCATGTGCGGTAGTTTACCCGTGGTTTTGTCGAAAATCAATTGATAGAATGACAAACTTTTTTGATTGCTCCTCGAAGCAAGTTCACTTTAAATTAAAAAATTGCAATGTTGCGACGTCATTTACTCGTTTCATTTCTTTTTCATTTTCTAAAAAAGCCATTCAAAATTAAATGAACTTGAACTTATTGAACTTTACTCAAAATTAAATACACAATGATATTAAAATTCTGAAGTTCATAATTATAGTGGGTTTCTTTAATTTCAATATCGTGTGTTTTGAAATATTTTGAACTCCAGTAAATTTAGACCTTTAGGTTTTTTGACCTAAAACGGTGCCTGAATTATCATCGACAGACTTAAAAAATACCAAACGTACATCAGATTATTATAAATAAAACTATCGTGGACATTTACCTTAAACAAATATCATTTTAAGGTTTTAAATGTAGTCTTAAAATGGGGCTATTGGGACGAAGCAGATAGAAAGGACAATTATTTGACTATAGCACCTCTATCTAAATACTGGGAATTCTTAATAGAGAAACCGCTACCCGTATCAGGGGAATTGAAATTTGCCGATAATAAATCCAAGTTATTTAAATTGTTAACATTCCAATTTTCCCAGGGGAAATTAGCCTATTTTAAGGATAAAACCGTAAGTGTTGCTTCTTATTTTCAATTAATTGCTAAAAACATGCAAAATATTTTTTAATTTTTTTTGTAATTGTTACGTGAGCATTATTTTAGGGAGAAATCTTATTACACTCTTGGAATGTTGAAGACATAATATGGTATTTAGGCCATGAATCAAAGAGAAATCCTCAATCGAGATGGACTATAACTTTTATAGAGCTAAAGACGCATCCAAAAAGAACTAAAAACGCGCCATATTTTGGTAACGTGTTGGTTTGGACCGACGCCGCTTCAAGGGCAAATTGGTTGAGTGCTATGTTAAAATCGAGATATCCAAACAACCTTGCCCCACCGCCTAAGTTACTATCAATTTAAAAATTATACATCGTATACTGTTTTATATACATAAATTTTATGCCAAATTGTTGCCTACACGTGTTGTGCCTTAGAAAGTATTTATCCTATATTTTATATAATTATTTTATCTATTCCATTATAGTATATAATTTTATATATACATTAAACGATATTTTACATTAACTTTTTTATTTCATTCTAATCCTGGAGTGTATTAATCTAATGAAAAAGAGAACAATTATGATTATCTTTTTTACTATTTACCGTTTGACATTGACCTAATTTAGCTGAACTACTGTCACTGTTTAAATTTAAGCAGAATCCCATCATGTTCCGAATGCCTCTGTAGGGAACGGAGGTTAGCCACAGCTGTGCTGCTGAAATGCCATACTGCCTTTAAAAGGTAGCAACTGCAGATTATCTTCACACCTGGTATGATATGACGGGATGGTAAATGGATTTGTTACATTTTTATTTTAGTTTTCGACTATCGGTTTACAAGCAGGTGCTCGTAAAGTGCCTTTGTGTAGTGTCCGTGTATAACCTTATAAAATTATTTATCTCGGTGTTTAGTAACGGTACAATTAATTTTTGTGTTTTAATTTTGATATGAAAAAGCATGTATATGAATCGAGAAAGAATTGATATGGTTAGAGCCCACTTTTTGTTCCGAGAAAACACAACAGATGGATTATCCCGACCCTCAAGTATCGAATAAGAAAGTGTTTGTAAGAGTGGTTCAATATATTATGGGAGCTTTGAACGCCAATACGCTAATGTTGGATGGGAAGAAACTCAGAGAAATTTTAAACGCCCTAGAAGACAATCCTGGCACCAGTACTTGAAGATTAGCTATAAGATTTTAAGTATGTCATATGCTGTAAAAATCAGGTAAGTATATAGATTATTTATTTTTGTGTTTTCCATTTATTGATTACTGCTTGAGTTTTGTGTTAGATTACTTGTTAAGTACCTTTTTCATTGTTTATGTTATTTAAAAGAACTAAATTTTCACTTATGAGGGATAGCAGGGCTCCTGGCGTACATTCACACAACAAAAGTAATACGCCAAAGAGTAATACTTCACGGCAGATGGTGTGGAAATTTGATTTTTAATTTTTCCTTTAAATTATGACATTTTACAACAATGCATAACCCAGTTTTCAATTGTGCATGAGCTGAGACTAACGCACGCTTTTATTTGAGGTTACACTAGCTAGTCCAGTGGCGGGGTATGAAAATTACTAAACGAAGATTAAACAAAATTAAGCAGTCATTATAGACTGAAAAATTAAGTTTTCAGTATTTATTTAAAAAGAACCAAGTTGGCAATAACAAACCCAGTTTTTCTAACATATAATATTTGTGCTCTAGTGCAAAAAGGTTATATTTTACATACTGCACTGTACTGTTTTGGGTAAGAAATATGCCATTTCTTTAATTCGTTTATTAGCTCATGACAGTGACAATTTTTCTTGTAAAAATAACTAGATGTCAAGAAAATAAATTTAACTTTTGATAAAAAAAATCAGGTTCAATTTAGTCAATTTAATGTTTGATATTTCCAATAACAGTAAGCAGCAATTCAATTTGACATCTTGACGTATAGATTTGCAGCCATTCATTAGGTAAAAAATATACAGGGTGTTTCAGAAAGAGCTGTAAATATAGGAAGTGATAGTACGACAAAAAATACGAATTTTTTTGTCTTAGGAACTATAATGTCTATCTCCTCTTATTTTCGAGATACAGAGCGCTAGATAAAATTTTTTAAATAGAATTTTTACGAAAATTTCCAAACATTGCGAAATATTTTTATGAAATATGGTATTTCCGGGTTTTTAAGGATGCCAAATAAGCTGATCTAATTATTTTTTGGATATTTCATAGAGGGCGTTAATTATGCTATATTCCTATTACATTTTAAGTTCTAATTTTTTTAAGGCTTTAAGTTCTAACAAGGGTACATTATTTTTAGAAAATAAAATTGTACATTAGAAATTGGAGCTCGAATGATAAAAAACTTAACCTTAAGAAAATTAGAACTTAAAATGTAACAGGAATGTAGCAGAACTAGCGCCCTCTATGAAATATACAAAAAATAATTAGACCAATGCATTTGGCATCCTTAAAAACACCGGAATACCAAATTTTATAAAAATATTCCGCACCTTTTGAAAATTTTCGTAAAAATTCTATTTAAAAAATTTTATTTTGTCACTCTGTGTCTCGAAAACAAGAGAAGATAGACATATAGTTCATAAGACAAAAAATTCTTATTTTCTGTCGTACTATCACCCCCTGCATTTACGGGAGGTCTTTCTGAAACACCGCGTATATTGTTGAATCTTGTCAATAAACTTATGAAATATATTTCATTCTACGCTTAATATTTACGTTTATGTTACTCTTGTAACATAAAAAAAAATTGCTGTAATTGCAGTTCAAAATAATATTAGAATTTTTTCTGTAACATGGACAATTCGATTACAATATTTCAAATGTGATTTATTATATTATTCGATAAAACTACATTTTTCAAAAATATATCTCTTAATAAATTAATACATGGTGAACAATACATATGTACATCACAAATTTAAAACTACTTCTTTGGATATGTAACTTTGGAACCAAACGGAATTATTGCCTATTGTTTGTGTTGACAGAATCTGAGTTATTATTAACAGGCACTTTAGTATAAACGTATAAAGTCCTTCTGCACCACTGCAAGTACAGGTATAACACTTCGCATACTCCTACCGCTGCGTTGATGATACTTGTGATGATTACTATAATGTATAATATATTTACTTCCGAACAACTCAGATCAATGTAATGGTAACTTCTGATAACTAACGATTCTGTGGTAGAGTTTAATGTACATACACAGCTGGTATTCACCTTATCGGGAGGTGCACATGTCATCATAGCTAGTGATACCGAATGTAGCACAGCAAACACACATATAACGAAAGAAGCCGCAGCGGCCACGAGGCTGGTTAATGTTGATAAAATCTGAAAACAATAAGGACATATTCAAAATAAGTTGGATATATTACATTTAATAAAATATGCTTGCTAATGTCTCTAAATTAAAGCTAATTATTTTTTTTTTGGCACAATTTACAAAAGTATATTAGATTTATTTTATCTCGAATTTTCCTTTAGATTCTATAGTAGAATCGTATTCGATGCAAAGTTGGGCAAAAAATTATCGGTCTTCTATCAAAGGAAAATCGTGTCTTCATTTTTAGGACGCATAAGATGAATTTAAAATTTAAAACGAAATTGAATGTAAAATCTGAAATATCGCATCATGCGCATTGTGTTCCGGTAGTAGCTGTAGTCGCCCAGGTGCATCGTGTAAACGAATTGGTCGGTTATACGTCAAATACTAACCTGGCAATCTTGGTCGTAAATCAGAGACCACCTCCAAAGAACAAGTAAACAACAGTGGCACGTACAGAGGTAAAATGTAGTACATATGTGGAATTTAAAAAACAAATTGGATTTATAATAAATTACATTTAAAATAAATAGTTTATGAGAATAAAGGAATTTTTGTAGGGACAGGGGTGCCAGACGTGAACTGATCCCTTTATCCCTTCATAATGCATAAAGAAATTACTCAATTTCTAAACCCCTTAAAACCGTATTGCACTGGATCCCTTGAGAGGCAATGATTTATTACTTTGCATCGAATATGATCCTACTATAAACATAATTATTAGATAAAAATATAATGTAGCGGATGTCTGTTTTTTGCACTGCACCATGCGAATTTTAATTAATGTAAGGTCTTTCAGATAAGGACAAATTTGCATAATTTGACAAGGAATAATCGTTGAAAAGAAATTGAACTATTATTTTTCGTTTTCAAATTAAAAATGTAAAACTGAAATTTTTTATTTTCATTTAAATCTTTTTATGAAAGTAAATGAGATGGACTTTTTAATCTCAGACCTCTAGAACAGTTCTGTGGGAAATTTAAATATGTAGCGATGTTAATCAGGGCGAAAACGAAATTCAACTTTTAAGATGATGTGTTATACAGGATGTCTCGGAAGTTATCACTGTTTAATTTTTCAGTAATGTATAAATTAGTAATAAAATTAATATATTCAATAAGAATAGCAGTTAATTAAATCATTAAATTTGTTCATATAAAGAATGATACAAATGTGAATTTATTTACCTACCTTTAAAGACTTAGTCCAGTAAGTAAGCCTATTTGTAGGATGCTCTCTAGGTACAAAACATAAATAAAATAACCCAACAATACCTGAAGCGAGCACCTAAAAAAAATTCATGATTTTATAGATATTTAAGTTACATAAATTATACAGAGGTTTGAAACAGCAGATATCCAAGTGGAAAAAATAAGTTTTATTTTGTGACAACATGATTACAAGTTTTTCAAAATTTTGAACTTACTGGGATAGCGCTCCAATATGTATTATCCCTTGGTCTTATATTTGGCGTGCACATCAATAGCAATACAGATAGGGTGCACAATACTATTCCAAGAAATGTAATTAACACTAATAATGATTTTATAAACTTGTAGTGTAGTACAACTGCTGGCAAATATTTTACAGACACTGAAAAAAATATAACTATTAATATTATTTCCTAGATTCTTCTATTGTTTAATGCTTTAGAAAATAAAGGAGAATTGAAATATGTAAGTTTTGAAATGAAAGTGGAAAAAAATGTATTATAATTCTTTAAAATCCCTGTATAGGGAACCTGAAAATGTTCGGAAGTGTTTGTGAGTACATATGTGCTCCAACAATGTACATTTTAAAAATATTTTCATATATACAGTGTGTTTAAGAGAGTTAAGGCGGTGTGAAGTATTTTTTCCCTGAATAAAAAAAATCAATATCTGCCAGTCATTTAATTCGACTTGCAAAATTCGTTTGAGTACGTGGGCTCCGCATAGCTCGCTCCTACATCTGTAAAGTGTTTACAGGGGTGGTCATGGTTACCGTCGCGCAGCAGTGAAAGACGGTGTGGGAGTAGCGCGTATTTACTATACAGTTTGGGCTTTGTTTAGTCCAACCGTAGCCAAATAGTTTCACGGCCTTTTTTCTTTTTAAACATTAAACATTATTAAACACTAAGTTGTTCAGGTGTGGTGTAAAATTTTGTTACTTACGTATTGTTTCTTATGTGTTTTTTTAAAGATTGCAAACGTTTAAATTGATTGTAAAGACAGACTAACAGTAATACTATCTATTGAAAAATCAGTGGTGCGAGAAATACTAAACTTTAATGGAAAAGTAATTGAAAAGTTTATTTCGGAGAAAAGCAAAAGAATGGACACTATAAAAAATAATGTTGAACACATATTTTCTATATTTCAATAGTACCTACTTAAAATAAAGCTGCCCAATTATATTTAATTTTTTCCAATACTTTGTAGGTACACAGTACATTTTTCTGCTCTTCCTGTCATGAAAGTCAAGAGTCGCCACTGTATAGTGGTTATAGAATACTCAAAATAGAAATCATTATATAGATACTACGTACAACAGCTGATGTATTGTGGTAGCGGTATAATATTTAAATGTTGCATGTTGTGAACATAAATTCTTATTCTATAAATAAATATAAGTTTATAGCACGTTTATAGACATATTTGATGTCTAATTTATATTCCACACAATCATGGTTTCATATTAAAAAAATCAGTAGATAAGCAGATAACCAAATGTTAAATTCTTACCATTTCCAGTTTTATTAAGTACAATCATTCGACTATGCCTTAAGCTGTTTCTGGTCGGAGTGTGTTTTCCTGCAATATTTTGACCTGCAATATTCTGTGGAACGGTAGTAATTAAGCAGTCTACTTGGGACGGAATTTTTTCAGCCTTAGATTCATTTCTTATAGTATTTAATGGTGAGGTATTTGATATTCCTGATGTGGTATTCTCGTAATAGCTTGTGGGTCTGTTTCTTCCATCTTGTTGTTCCGACGAAGGACTTAATCTACTTATCTCAGTATCAAGTATACTACTACCCATTATTAATCTAAAACTAGAAGAAGTATGAATTATTGCCTTTTTATTCCCTTGAGGTCGTAGTAAATTATTTGAGAATAAAATAGAAGTAGGTGGTTGGAAAATATGTATCATTTCCCTTATAATTTCTTTGCATTTTTCTAAAATCACGCTTTATAATTTGAATGCGTACCTATTTTCCTATTTACTCGATTAATTTTAAGTATCAGTTATACACTTAATAAAATAACATTCATTTATTGATATTTTGTCTTATTTAAGTGATGACTTTATTGTCATATCCAAACTAAAATTTAAAAAGTCGTATGTCGCCGTGAGCGGATTTGAAAAAGCTTTAAAATCAGGTGTCACTCAACATATGATGCCATTTAAAGTTTAAGGGTACTTTACACCCCTGCCTAAAGGGTAGGTTCCAAGACACCAAAACTTACGCCATCACGTGTCTCCCTTGAAAAGAAAATCGACGTGTCTCAGGTTTTTTTATTAAAACAAAAACGAACATGGTACATGTTCAGGCTCCAGGATAACATATATTTTTCCGGGTTTCCTGGAAAAATCGTGATCTCTTCTCCACATTACCTGATTCCGTTTTTTTTTTTTGACATCAATAATTATCTGCTCCAGGTTTGTCGTATTTCCTGAGTACGTCCTTTTTTTAGAGATCGGTTCCCAGATTTTTTGAGACTTTTTTTTAGGCATCAATTTACTCCGGGTCTGTCTTGAAATAGATCTGATAACCCTAACTATATACCTACTATATAATCTTACACAAATGAGCCACCCTGTATATCTAATGTGGATATCTATGAGAATTTATAGATCATGACAGATGCTATATTAAGTCATAACAATGGCACTTGAAGAGTACCTATTAATGAGTAAGTCTGTCACCTTAGCGGATATGATTTCTCGGCCAAATCTCCGCTACTACATGCTCCATAAAAATGTTTAATTTTTACAGAAATGAGAGTTCAATGAATGGATAAGAGCTAAACCCGATCGTTAAATCATGGGTATTTACATATACATCGATTCTTTGAAATGTGACTACCAAGTGTAGGAATTTATCTTGTGAGACATCGTTTTGCATGATTTTACATTTTATATACGGGAGAGGTTTGAAAATACGTCCGCCATAGAAAAAAATCGCTATCCTTTACCCTTACTTTTAGCAGATTTTGAAGTTTCTTTATTAATCTTTCGACATACAAAAAAGATTGCAGACCTTGGAATGATCTTCGAAGGTAACTTTCACCAAAAACCAAACTATGTATTCTGATGTAGGTATTTCTGAAGTGAAAATAGTCGTTTCTGTAACAATAAATGAGTTGACCATCAAAATGACCTTGATAAAGAACCAAGTTCATAAGATCACAACCTCTGAAGCCAGAATCACTCTTAACAATTCATTATTCTTTTGAATTATGAATGACATGATTGACTTTGGGATGAATTTCGAAGGTAATTTTCTCCAAAAACGAAATTATGTATTCTGACGTAAAATTTCTGAAGAGAACATAGTCGTTTCTATTACAATAAATGAGTTGACAATCAAAATGACCTTGATAAAGAACCAAAGTCATAAGTTCACAACCTCTGAAGCCAGAATCACTCTTAACAATTCATTATTCATTTGAATTGTGAATGAGATACAAAATTGACCTTGGGATGATCTTCAAAGGTCACTTTCAGTAAAAACCAAACTATGTATTCCAACTTAAAATTTTCCACTCTTCCATTTCGGAACTAAAAAATATTTCGACGTTTCTGTTTTTAAAAAAATAAGTTGACCTTCATGTGACCTTGAAAATATGCATCACTTCTCATTTCCAAAAACCACGGTCATATTTTGAAAAATTAAAGCAAAATAATTGACTTTTATCCATGATTCGCTGCTGATGGATAATGATTTTGGATAGGTACTAAGGAAATAATCGTTTTACTGCAGACTGGCTTCTACTTAGCTTTTTATAAATAAAAATCGAAGCACAACCTTATAATCGAAGTAAAAGGTATTTAATACTCAAGGAAAAGTACCTATTATTTGCTATTTCCAGGAAGTAAATGTTCCATTGCATATGAATAAATAATATAAAACAAATAATAGGTAAACCTAGCATTTACATCTCGCATCGATTAAATCCCTCAACATTCTGGAGGTAGCTCTCGAGCAAATTCTACTTAGTCGTATGCAAATTGTAAACAACTAACAAAAGACCGCGCATCGTTTTCAGTCATCAGAGACCCTCAATATTTCACTGGCTGTGTGTAATAAACAGCGCCTTATTTAAAAATTTTATGGCATGGAAATCGTATTTGATAAAACTGGGAATGAGTGAAAACGGGTGAAATGATGTACAGCTTTTACACGAACAAGTATTTCTTACAGTAGTTTCTATGGATTCTTTAAAATCTTAAATAAATACATAACGTACATATTTATATTTAAAAAAAATATAGGTACTTATACATAATGATAAAAATATTTTACTGATGCGATACATTTAAAAAATAAAATATTTTCTAACGATTGAATAATAACTTTTATTCCAACTAAATGGGCCTTTGAATCGCAATTTGGTCAACTTGCCTGATTTTTTTATATGTTAGTTTGAGATATACAATAACAGTAATTTTCTTTTCAACCCCCGGGCAGGGGTGAAAAAAGGTAAAATAAAGGGTTTTTTCAAGATAACTCAAAAGGGTAAGAGCTAGAAGAGAGCTTTATCTTATAAAAGTTGTAGATCATAAAATTCTATATAAAAGTGGTCTATTGACTTTTTCTTGTACTATTAAAATTAACAGAGTTAGGCTGGCTAGAAGTTAAGATGATTTCAGAAATTTAAAAAAATCATAATAAGCAAAAAAATGAATTAATTTTATTTTTTTTTCAATCTACTCTAAAAAATGTAAATTTTCTTTTCAGAGAAATAGACATATTTTTTAATTTTAATAAAAAAAAGATAACAATTTCAATTTTTTAATCGTCAATTTTTATGATTTGACACTAAAACAATTTTTTTCTATGCCATTCGATTGATTATTTAAAATAATGAAAAGTTGCTTTCGAAATTTTGTTTTATAACGAAGATAAAAAATCACGTTCGCTTTGTTAAATTGTTAGGAATTTTTTATGAAACATTTAAAAAATATATCTATTTCTCTGAAAAGATACTTTACATTTTTTAGAGCATATTGAAAAAAAATTATAAAATTCATTCATTTTTCTGCTTATGATTTTTTTAAATTTCTGAAATCATCCCTTAACTTCTAGCCACCCTAACTCTGTTAATTTTAATAGTACAAGAAAAAGTCAATAGACCATTTTTATGTAGAATTTTATGCTCTACAACTCTTTAAAAGGCCCATTGAATTGGACAATTTACAAAGAAGCATTTCTGACTTTATTTTCTGCACAAGAGAGTTCATCTTGGTGATTAGGTATATCGATTATCTTATTGCTTTTTGTCCACAAAAAATGTGTACCTACTCATTACTTTTTTAATTTAGTAAATCACACGCTGAAGATAAATATGTAAAATAATAAAAGTTTGTATATTACAAATAGAAAATGCAGTTGCAAGCATTAATTCAAGAAATTTTAAGGAGCACGATACAAAAATAATTTTCGAGGATTTTGTGAATATTAATATATCTACTTTTTAACATTTGGAAATAAAATGTAATTATATCAATTATTAAAGAGATTTAGAACCCATTAGGTATTTGAGAATCTCGTTAAGGTTATATAACATCAGTAAACGCAGATCATATAAATAACATATGACCTTTAAGTCTTTAAGTGGTTCCGAAACTCTATAATTTATAATCTAATGCGTTGCCACTAACAAATAGTGAATAAACTATTTACCCGATTTGCTAGTCTATATGCAACCCTATACTGTATACCTACTTTATGAATCAATAAAAAATTGATAACAATTTTTTTTATTAAAAAGCTGTATTTTAAATCAAAATTACTTTTTGCATGAATTTTGGGACATCCATTAGGACAATACGACTTATAATTGAATTTACTGTTAAAATAAAAATAATTTTCCGATAACAAAATGATGCCTTGGTGCCTTAGGTGTGTATAAATTCCAAATCTACTATTTTCATTAAAGTTGTTAAAGTAAAAGAAGACCAAGTATTAATAATGACTGGACTTACCGTATTCCTAAATCAATAAACAACGGACCAGACCCATTTAAAATGATCAATACTACAATAAATTGTTGCTTTACCAAATTCCTAAATAATGACTAATTCTAATAATTTTTTTTTAACCGTCATAAATATTGAAAATACGTAAAAATTAATTTATAAGACAAAGATTTAATTTAAACTAAATTTGCTATACCTACTGACTAAAAAATTTATGAACAAGAGACCAGTCCCATTTGAAATGATCAATATTACCAAATCGCAAAATAATGACTGAAAATTCAAATCATATACATACATACATATTTTTTTAGTTACTTTAAAAAATATTGAAAAGCGTTCAAATAAATTTCTAAGTCGAGATTCAATACACTTACAAATAATTTTTTTATAGACAATGCTGTTACTACTATACATACTTAAATAATTACTCAATTTTCAGTTTTCATTATAAAAGTACTATTAGATACCATCTACATAACTTTTACGCAAACATTATTAGTACTTTTTATTAACATAATAATGAACACTTAGATAATGAGCGCGTGTAAAAATTATTATCTTTAATAATTTTTATTTTTTTAATTAGTGGTGCCCATTATTTAATAATAGGTATGTCGACAATGAAGTTCTCAACGCAATTATTGTCTAAAAATACGCTATTGATTGACAAGTTGCGGTACAATAAAACATTCAATATTCCATATTATACTTGACATTGACAACTTGACGAATGTATACACAATCTACATCTTATGCCTATATCATATAAAAATTGTAAGACATGCTTATTAAAAGATTTTTTCTATAAATATTAGATCGTGAAAAAACATTCGACAGACTTCTCAGACTTTGTTACAGAAAAACACTTTTTTCATAACAAGGAACCAATAAAAAAGTTAAGTTAAACACTATTAATAACAAAATATATAATACCCTATAATCAACAGTAAAGAAAGAGAGCTGATTTCTTCTGATAAAAAAAAGAAAAAAAATTTTTCCGAAAAGAATTCTGAGGGCAATACGATCGTGAGTGAGATATAACCCATAATTATATCTAAGTTATATCCTCAGAGTAATAAGTAAAGGGGAGGCCGCATTCCCTATTTCAGTACATAATGTAAACATGTAACTTCAACCTATTGTATGTTGATAAACAAATGATACATAAGTAAACACAATGGTCCCTGGTACAGTGGCGTACCGAGTTTAGGTTTAAAATCTATCATAATATAAGGAAACCATAAAAATTACACTTTTTAATAGAATAAAATCAGAAGTGCTCGATTATTTAAGCTTTCATGTGTAATAAATAGACAATAAATAGGAAAAAGTTAATGGTTTCTTCAAAATCTATAATTAATATTTTAAAAACATTTCCAGAACAAAAGAGTGACTAAAGAAAACTCCTCGATTGAAACTATCATTATACTATAGCTATAGCAATGTCATTGCCTACTATTAATTCTATTATTTCATAGTAGTTCTCGATTACTGGAAGAACATTTATTAAAATAAATAATTTAAATAAAACTACAAGAAAAGGAGCAAAAATATATTTAATTAAAATCTGCTGGAATATAAACAATGCAAAGAAAACAAAACATATTTGTAATAAAAGTAACGGAAAAATGAATTTACATTGAACAACATTTAATCGTGTGGGAAAATAAGCATGTTTTAAATGTACGCAACAAAAATAAGCTGAATTTTGAGCTCATAACATTGACAGCTCGTCTCTTATGGAACAGGGACAACATGTGATTGAAGATGTTTTATAGCAACATCTATAAAATTTCCTTCACTGGCAATTTCTCGAAGAGGGAACCTTTGAGACGGCACAACCATTTCATCAACACTGTGCTAAAACGTATTACCTTCCAAATGTTGTATTAATAGGCACAGCTCCATGTGTGGGAAATGCTTCGACAGACATAATTATCCTTTGAAAAATCATATTCAGATATGGCGAAATTTTCTAGCCACACTGCTCGTATCGCAGGATCTTATGGTATTCTACAAATAAACACAGAGCTAGTGTCAGTATCAAAATACAAACATAATAAATTAACAAATAAAATACTTAGGACACCTTACACCCTTGTAAGAACGCCCATGGAAACAATGTCAAACTTACTTGTGAAAAGAAGTAGCACATATTTGGCTCTTTTCCTGTAATTGTCGGCATATTATACGCCGCTTTGGCATTTTTATTGAAATTAGATAAAAAAACAGTTTAAAAAGACACAAAACACTGAACTCGGCTAATATCTATTTCACAACAATAGACTGTAATAATGGCGTCCCCTTTAGAACCGTTTAATACCAGGCAATGATGCCACTTACGGCGTTTGTATTGCTAGGAATTTCAATAATGTATTTTTTTCAGATATTCAAAATCTATAATTATAAAACAAGTTGCAAGAAAATAGTGTCGTAGTCTTATGCATATTACAATGTAACTAATTTGTAAGTCGAGGTCAAGAATGAGGTAGATCCTTGTACGATAATCAATTAAAATGACCGCTGTACCTAACTATAAAGATAAAAATGTAACATTGGCATCAATGTCAAGGACATCACAAAGTACCAATGTTTGTAAATACACATATGTCAACACTTCACTATCGAATGTAAATAAAGGCGTCCCCTTTATTTATTAGTCTGAGGTTATATCTCATCCACACTCGTGTTGTAGTGTACCAACTTCAGTGAAGAGGACATATCGAAAAATCCCTGTATACAAAATCAGATTATAAGTTTGAATTTTTTTCTAAGGTGTCGAGTACAGAGAGAGAGAGTTGAGAGAATATTACGAATGTAACAATAGAAATAAATAACGACAAATACTAGAAAAAATACAAATGTTAGGAAAAAACTAGGTACCTACCTCGTTTTTTTGTGAAACGTGGTTTATACAAATTTGAGTTAATTTGTTTGTATATAGATAATATTATATATTTTAAACACAATATAAGATTTTACTAATTTGACCGACTTCTAAAGGTAGATATTTCAAGGTCATTTTTTATCAATGTGCATCAGTAACTTTCTCATTTTTAGTAGAAGAGCAAAGTTACCTAGAATATTTTGAACTAATTGCTTTTTTGAAACTTATGTCTTCAGATATCTGTTCTGTTTCGCTCTACAAGTGGTCAAGTTGTTTGTGAGTTTACAAACTTCATTACAAGTTTTAAATAAAAAGAAGTTAATCTCGAGATGCCAAAGTAGATAAATAGATGGCATTTTAAATAAGTCAAAGAAAAAGGAAATATTTAGCTTTTCGTTTTCTGGTATATCAAAAATAAGATATAGGTAGACAGAATATCGTAGTCTACTGTTTTTTTTTTGTAACTTAAAAACCATTTATTTTCAGCTCTGTAGCTAGAAAATTAATTTCTGGGCATATGATTACAGGAACCGTTATCTTTAATTTGTAAACTGTCACTAAAGTTTAGACTAGCATTTCAGTTACACTTTGTATAAATGCCTGTATCTATGAATCCAGAAAAAAGTTTTTTACGAGTTCTATTTAGAAAAAAAAAGAACCGCAATTTTGTGGTATGTAAATGGAAATAGTGATTATTAAATTTTGCGCATTATTATTCATATTTTCACCGCTTTATTAAGAAGTTTAATGCTTTTATTATTATCATTAAAAAGAGGCATTTTTCAGTTTATGAGGACAATCCAGGATGCCATTAATTTTTAAAACGGTGATAAATTACCAATTAAATAATTGTATTCATGTCAATGTATAAAAATTATATTTTCCCAATTTTCGACTTGTGTTATGTACACACGCCACATCAAATTTTAATGCATTAAATATAAATAATTATTTATTTTGTTGAATATTATTTACCAAATTTTATTTTCAATTTAAAAACTTTAGATGGATTTTACATATGCATCAGAAATAATGAATATAACTAATATTGCATATAAAATTTATAAATTTTGAAATCGGAAATTTTTCTATGTAGGAAAACCCAAAGCTTGCTCTCAATTTAAATGTTAAAAAAAATCTGCATATTGATAGGATTGAAACGAACTTCCTGATATCTATCGGAAAGTTGTCTATTTAGTAGATATTAAATTATCATAATTCTTTTAACATTACCAATCACAGTACGAGTGGTTAGTGACGAAATATTTTCCGAAACACGAATTTCTTTAAACATATTTATACTTCTTAACGACTTTAAAAAAGTAGAATAACGGTTACTGGGCATGAATTTAAATACAGATGGAAGAATTCAATAAAAAAAATTGCGGAAAAAAGCTAGAAAGCAATCGTATACCTACTAAATACAAATACGTACCTATCACAGTTTTACACGAAGTGATATCTACCTACATACCTATATCAAACAACTAACTAGTAAATAAATATTGATGACCACCAACATTTTTTTTAATTGACAATAAATGAAAATAAATTTATAACAGTTAAAATGATGAATTAATTAGATTGCGCAAGAAGAAAATTTTCTATTTTATTCATAGGTGGACAGAAATGTATCTGCTATGCTATGTTATAATGCGTTTGGCGTATTGAAAGTTTTATAACACAGAATTAATGAATAATTTAAATGAAGGAATGTGTTTTAGGATATTCCTCAAGTAAGCGCTAGAATTTTAAACAATATGACCAAATCAGGACATATGGATTATTCAAATTAGGCATGTTTTTGTTACATTATAAAACAAATCTACTAATTTTGAAAATGTAATTTGATTCAAATAATTATTAAGTTATGTAACCGTTACCGCTAACTTCCTTAATTTACCTACACTGAATTTTAAGTACTATGAAGAATAGATTTAAGGTTTAAATAAAATGTCTGCAGCTCTTCAGTAATAGGGCGTTTAGTGTTACGGTTCTTTTCATTCCACTTGTTCATTGTCTTATTTTGTACAGCACCTGCCGAAACGGAAGTGCGGCTATAAGTTAAAAAAAATAACTTACCTCAAATACAGATTAATACACATCAAACATATTTTTACTGTGCTACTTAAAATTTGAAACTGGTTTGCTTTTAATTATTTATATATTCAATGCCATGCTATATCCGCTTCTAAGGTGTAGTTATTTACAATTATTTCTGTTGCAGTCATTCTATACACTACGTAGGTAGAGCCTGCCGTGAACACAACAATCGACTAAGTTCCGCATCGGTCTACTAGTTTGTAATGTTTGTATACCTACGTTTCCATTTTCTGTGCCATGTGCTCACAAACCTTGACCAACAGCAATTAATTACCTGTTGGGATTCCAGGAACCCCCAAACGTTTTTTCCAAAAACTTTTACATGTTTCCTTTTTCTAAATAATAACTCAAAATTTAAAAATTACAATTACTTCTTGAAAAATCTGTTTCTATGTACTGTTTTACAATAATTAAAGAATATAACGCCTGGGAATTCATTCGTATATTTAAGAAAGAGTAAGTGGTCCAAAAGTAGTACCTACAGCTTTAGTAAATAAGTTTAAAGGAGGAAATGAATAAAATCCTGCCATTTAAAGGAGCGGCATAATTTGTTGATGTCGGAAACTTTTTATTGTCCACAGCTGTATTGACAATTGTAATAGTCTCCTTTAGGTGACGTCACAGATTTATACAACCCGCAACAAATTGTCAAAGCTGATATGGTTAAAATAATTGTACATACCCTTGTGTACTATTTACATAGATACTATAAAAATAAACAACTTCAAATTAATTTATTTTTACAAGGTTTGGAATTATTTAAGAACAACCAACACGTGTTTTATAAAATAGATACACTAATGTGCTTAAAACTTACAAAAAACTATATAAAAGAATATTCCTAAAATTAAATAAAGTTAAAATTTAACATTAGCCGTGTTATTCCTAATGCGCATGCTCGGGAAGAATAGCCTCATACGCAGGTGAGACCAGGTGGATATACCAGCGCTGTTATCATTAGCGTATTTTCCCTACTTTTGTTTAATCTTGGCATTTTTTAATTCTACTAAATATTTTTATTGTTTTTCTTGGTGTTGTACTGTGTCAGTGTGTTTATCGAGCGTTTTTTTCTCCAAGTAGTTTATTATAGACGTACTCTTAACCACAACCAAACTTTCCTTGAATGTTTAATTTATTAATTACTATAAAAGTCAATATTGTTCTATAAATTTAAATATACAAATTCTATAATTCTATTAGTGTGGTACTTGGGGTTTGAAACTTTTTAAATGTTTCGAATATTGTCAGAATATCACAATATTCATGACAAAGAAGCCATTTTTTTAGCACTTATGTCCAAAGTACATAAGGTCGAAAATCGATCTAGTAAAAATATTGAGAAATTCTTCATGACAATTTGCGCTATGGGGTTGCCTGTTATTTGGCGTATGTGACGTCACTACTAAAAAGGTCTATTTTGGACAAAAGAAGTTTGCTGCATTTACAATTATTGTAATATTGAAATTTACAATTATTGTAATATATAATAAAACAGTCGCTTACATAGTACCTAACAGACAAAAAGTGCAAGTCATATGGGAAAAATGTGTTATTAGATTTTGATAATATCTATGTGGCCCATTGCTATTAGAAATTATATTTCAAAAGTTACCTTACATAAAAAGTATAGGAAAATTTTATTTAAAATATTGTTTAAAATTCTGATTGGGGCAAATATACGAGTGATCTATTTTTTAAGACATATTTTTTTCATTTTTAAAGAGAGCAGGTGCTGTTGCCGATAACATTAGTTAAATTGAAACAATACTTAATATTTTTATCAAAAAACGTTAAAAAATTCGGATCTACCTTGCACTGAATTACTTTTATGAGAAGCTACTGTGGTATCTCTGCAAATTACAATACTAAATTTATAAATCTAGTAGATTTATTTAATATTATTAAACAGTAATGAACAATTACACTTTTTATAAAAACTTTCTAATAATTTAAATATTTTTGTTTATTCTCTAGACTACGTAAAACGTATAATTTTAATTTCAACTTTCAACTATGTTTGCATCATACTTATCGACATAATTCGAAGTCACTAAAACGCGATTTAAAACTTTTTATTTAAGTATGCTCTTGCTATAACGTGTATATGTTGTACTTTATGCAGGGAGACTCAGGTTTAACGTCGGAATTATCTGATAGTAGTTTTGAAAATAGAGTTTCTCATATGGATATTTTTCAGAAAATGCTTCGAGATATAGGACGATAATACTATATTATTCATCTTGTTTGAATTATTTAGTTAAAAATTATTTATTTGAAAATTTCTAATAGTAGGGAAAATATAAAAAATTTGTACTCTCTTTCTAAACCCGATTTAGAAAAGATGGCATTTTTGGAAAAATGTTTATCTGAAAAACCATTCTCTTTAGATAATAGAAGATGTGGAAATTATAATTGTAAAAAAAATATTTTTTGATATTGTTTGTATTTTGTAGATATTTTTCTTTTGGAAAACAGTTTGATTTATCCTTGTACGAAATTTCACTTACGCTCTGTGTTCTGTGCAGTATTTTCAAGGTTGTTTACGTACTCAAAAATAGCGTCACATCGGTTAAAAATTAATAGAACAGTGTTTCCAACAATTTTATTTGGTTTGATGAGTGAAAGTGCAACTGAAATGATCAAGATACATCTGTGTACCGCAATCAATTTCACTTTTTTAAGAGCGAATGCGTATATTCGACTTTGTGGTTCGACTGTTCGCCGATAAATTTGACAACAAAATAAAAAGAGATCTACAAATTTTAGTGACTACCTACTTAATTGAACTGTATTTTTTTTTCTGTAATGTTTAGTTTCTCCTATTTGGTTTATTTCTGATTTCTATAAAAAACATAAAAAAACAGTTATATTCAATCGGATTTGACCAAAATTTTGGAGAAGAAAAATAATACCGTTAAAGAAAATTAAAAAAGAACGCGATTATTATTATTATTGAATGAACAACTTTTTGAAAAGCGCGATATATAGCGATGTTTTTTGACTTTTTTGTATTTAATTAATAAATAATTCCAGGCAATAAGATTAATAGTCCTACTGATTGGATTAACATGATCACAGTTACCGAAATTGTAGTGTTAACTTTTACTTCTCATCTTCAGGGCAGAATTTAAAACTTTTCCTTGACTACGTCCCTGCGTGGAAGTGAGGGACAATACACTGTAATTAAGAATTCCAAACCAAATATTCACATTGTACGTGACTTGAAAATTTATGTTGAATTTGAGTGGACTTAATCGCATTATGAACACGATTATGTAGGTATTTGCCGTTAGATCAAATTCCTATATATGCATTGAGTACCTAATATTAATGAATAATACGTCTTTAGAATTTATTTAAAGAACAGTGTAGAAATACCATACATAATTATAAATATTGAGTATATATATTTTTTATGTAGGTACCGATTTTTTATGCCCTAATGCCCAGTGTAGGTATTATTCACTACAAATGAAATAAAAAATAGCAGGAAATATGTAAATATAAACAAAGAAACATGATCTCACTAAATGAAAGCAAAATTTTAAGTATTTCCTAATTTCCTTCATTCTCTTATCCATCTCCATATTCGTTTGATTCTAATATGGTTGCTTACAAAAAAATGTTGGCATAGTTTGTTGAATGAGAGAAAATCCGTAAAATAACGTTTAATTATAATAAGGATTGTAAAGGATTATTTTATTGATATCATCAAAATTAAACCAGATTTGTATAAAAAATACGTTGATAACGATAAAAACGGTAAAAATAACTAATTACTCGAAAACATTAAGGATACAAAAAATTGACGAGAAAAAACTTGAGATAAGCCACTACCAAAAGAAGGGTCATGGAAATATGAACATATTCGTTTTGGAATGGGAGCATTTTTCCCATTTCTGCAAATGAATTTACGTCAGTTACTGTATGAAAAAGTGTACAAATAATAATAGGGTAGTAAATTTCTCTTAAATCGGACAAAACGTTTTAAAGTTATTAGGAAAATACAACAGTTTTTTTTTTAATTGCCAGAGTAGTTGTTTCTCGCAACACTGGCAATTAAAAACATTGTGTTCTGTGCGCGGCAGTCGTGTAACAAAGTACCTCGCAACATAGCAGGTCGCTTCCTACTGTAGCCATTTGAATGGCATAGTTAGGAGTCAGCACAACAGATGGAGCTAGTTGCGCTCCGCGTACAACAAAACAATTTTTTGCCAACTTTGACGCCATATACCGGCTAAACGAAGCAACTTTGAATAGAGGTAGTTACAGTTTGCAAGATAAAATTCCAAGAAGTCTCTTGCGTTAATTACTTTAAATTAACCGCATTCGACACCCGAAGCAGAAAGACATTGGCGGAAAATTGCAAGGATTTTAGTTACACCTTATATAGGGGCGTTCACTTTTACTATTTTTGAAAAGTATACCGTTTGGTAGTAAATCTAAAATAAATAGATAGGTATCTTAGAAATACTAAATTCTAGAATTGCAAAAAAACTCAAAGAAATATTTAAAGTAGTTACCTCCTGTTACAGACATACATGGCACTTCTTTAGCTCTAGCTAGGATTCTTGGACTTGCCCTTGTTGTTCTCGTACTAGACTGTGGGAGAGGCCCTATCAAAACTCCTAGACCCGACCCTGATGTTAAATGTTAATATCAGTTCTTATTACTGGTTCTAAGGCCGCTACGAATGGAACTCTGCAAAAACTTCACCGCGACAGACCGCTTAGGGGTCATCCATAAATTACGTAAGGGTATTTTTTCACATTTTCAACTCCCCCCTCCCCCCATGTAAAGAAACCGTAAGATTTTTCATAACCCCCCCTCCCCCTCCCGCACCTTACGTAATACATTACTTGATTCAATTAATTTTTTTTTATTATAAAAAAAGCTTTACAACTTCTAGTTATAACATTTATTAATATATTTGTTATATTATAAATACATATATACTAAGAAAAATAGAAAAATTAATGTAGATTATTTTATTACGTAAGAATTTCATTCCCCCCTCCTCCCCCCCAAGTAAGGAATGATAAGAAAATGTTGAGCCCCCCCCCTCCCCATTGAACCCTTACGTAATTTATGGATGACCCCTTACGAGGTCCCGTTTGTGTTGCTGATAATGCCAATACCACTGTGCGCGCCTCTAGTCCTATGGAGTAGGGCAGAGAGCGTGGCGTCGGGTACCTCGGTACCATTGCTCGACACTAAGCCTGCGCGATATGATGGTGGGTGTGGTCTTACGTTCATCTCCGGTATCGCCGGTGCCGTTGCGTATGTTTTCGTGTCCGCAGAGTGATACATCACGCATTAACGGTACTTTATATATCAACACAGGCCGTGAAAGCCTTAAAACCGCTATTTTTGACATCCGTAGCAAACGTATATTGAATATTCAATTTTATATTTCAAAGATGGCAATAGGGACATTTCCCCAAAATGGAAGGGCAATCGCGGTAGGTACTTTATCAACCTAGAAATTTTACATTTGACAACTTTTAGGTCCTTTGTAACAGCTAAATCAATCAAATTTTGGATAGACGTAAGCTTAGTTAAATCTTTATCCAAATAATGTGGGGTTCCTTGAAAAGTACTTTCAAAAAGTACTTTTCAAAAAACTGTACAAAAACCACTTCTGTTTATAAAAATCATTGAAGGGTCATGATTGCTATATGCATGCCACTTAGTAAATATGAGCATATTGGAAATTGGACGTGAAGTTAAATAAATTGAGAAAATGTTGTACAATCACTTGTTCAAGAAAAATCTGCAGACTGTTACAAATTCGCTTCTAACTACAAGGATCTCAGAAACAGTAAGAGATACGAAGTAGTTTAAATGGGGGCAAAGTTGCATAATCAGGGATCCAACATTATGCCTTTATAAAATCAAGGCTAACATGATTAGTTCTCGAAATATTTGAAAAAAAAAACGAAATTTTGGAAATCCGTTTTTGTTTAATTTCAGCCTTGTTTTAGGTGATATTGAAAAAAGAACACTTCTTACGAGAACTTTTTGAATGGTCTAATATTTTATATGTAATGTTTCCTCTCTCCAGGACCATCATCAACTTAATTTTTTTAAATACGATCCTGGAAATTTTATTACATTTTTTTCAAGCCCAAGCCCGAACCAAATCATAACTAATGTTTATTGTCATCTCAGTCCTGATATTGGAAAAAGGAAATATCAGAAAATATTCATACATGTTTTATTTTTAAAAATGGTTAAGGAACAAAAATAGAAATAAATAAATAACTAATATACTGGAATATATAAATATATAATAAAATATGTATAAAAATATAAATACAAAGAAAAAATCATCTATTCAATAACAGAAAGTAAAAAGAACATGATTTATCATTGTTAAAACAACCTTTATATAAAAACTAATATTTTCATTATAATCCTACATTCCAACGAAAACTTCATTTTTTTCAAATAAATAATATGCCTAATTATTATAAAAGTTATATAGTTTTAAATTTTAACACCACCATTACATGCTTTTATAATTTCTCTACCTAGAGCCAGAGCTAATGGAGGTGGAACCGCATTACCGATTTGACGGTGCTTGTCAAGAATGTTCCCAGAAAATTTATAATCGTCAGGAAATCCTTGTGAACGAGCACATTCTCGGACACTTACTACTCTGTTCTGATCAGGATGCAGTACTTAAAAATTAAGAGTAAAGACAAAACGTTAAAATCACTTTATATCAAATGTCACAGATCTAGGAATCTATAAGACTGACTAATTCATTATTACATTTTTTTTGTATTCACAGTTACAGTGTTTTTGACTTATTTGCACTCAGTGCGCACTGAGACTATTTCCATTTTTTACTATTCAATCTAATAGTAAAGGACGGAAATATTATCAAAGGAGACTAGGCACAAAAGTGCAAATAAGTCGAAATGTATCCCGAATTTTTTAAATGATTCTCACGGTAAACTGTCCAATGTATAAAAATAAAATAATGTATCATTTTAGGTTACAGCAGCATATTTGATTAATAAAAAATGTGAAAGATATATTATTTACCTCTTCCCTGAGTGCCTGTCGGTTCAGGATTCGTTATTGTCGTACCAAAAAAACCATCCCACTCCAAACGACCATACACTGCCACCCAGTTATTATGCCTATCAGCTGTATGAACAAGGAACCAAGGAATCAATGTGTTACATTGCCTGTCGGATGGATCGCATTGTTCTCCCAGGGCACATTTACAAACTCCTCTAGGTGGATCAAGTTTGTTTTGATTATTTTTTCTGTAATATTGTGAAGTTGTAAACAAAAATACCGAGTACAGCGATGTCGTGATAAACTTGGAATGATTCCACTCGTCAAAGTAAACAAAAGCAACATTTTCCCCTACAATGTTTTCGAAGAGCTCTTTGACACAAAACAGTTTTTTTATCAATGAAGTAGTCCAGGGAACTAAGGGTTTCCCCTTCGAATTCTTTCTGATAGAACCGATTGATGTGAAACTTGGACTGTAAGTAGAAAATAGCTCAAGAAACACCCTTCTAGAGGGTGCACAATACATTATTGAAAATAACCCCAGGAATAGATAAAGCAATCAATTTTAAGCAAAAAGTATCTTACGAAAATTTGTATTAAAAAAAAACGTTTTTTGGTAGCTGTTCTCGAATAACTTGGAAAATAATCATTCTATGAAGAAAAACATCACAAAGAAAATTAAGCTTATAAAAAAAAGAAAAAGATTGAGTTTTTTTTTTCATTTATGTAGGTGCAATAGATGCTGAGATAGGGCTGGTTGACGATAATTTCACGTTCGCTAGAAACTAAATTGGAAGCATTTAACGTAAAATAACTAAAAAAAAATCAATTTTTCAAGAAAAATTCACAGAACATTTTTTAAAGGACTTCTCCAATTTACATTTTTTATGTGCTAACAATATATTAAACAAGTTTAAGCTGTTTAGAATGCATATTTTTGAAAATATTACGTTGTGATTGAAAAAATCCAAAAAAATATATACTTTTGAAAATAACTTTAAAAATAAAAAAGATACGAATAATCAAGAATATAAAAATTTAGATTTTTTTTCACAGAATATTTTGTTTTTTTTTATTTGTGTAGAATAAAAATTAACTAAATTAATTAAAAAATAGTCAATTTTACAGTACTTTTAGCTGTCGAAATTTTCCGTAAAATCATTTTTAGATCGTCTTAATAGCTTTAAAAATAAGGAAGTTATCGTTAAAAAACCAACGGTACCTTACTGCTTTAATTTTCGGAGCATATATTCTATAAACATAGAATACCTTTACTTTTTCCCTTTAATCTTTTAATAATTTTACTTATCAACTTTAAATTTTAGATTATATGTTGTGACTATTTTTTTTGTTTGTTTTTTTAACTGTATTTTTACCGGGTAAATGTATAACCTCTTCCTTTTATGACGTATAAAGTTCTTACTTGTAAGGTTCTTTTGATGAATAAATTAAAAAAAATAAAAAAATAAAAATAAATAAAAAATAAATAAATAAATAAATAAATAAACAAAATGTATAAAATTGTTTCTATTTGTATAATTTATAATTAATTTTAAATAATTTAAAAACTATTTTTTTGTATTTTGTCAATGCGGTAGTGGTTTTTAAGGGATAAAACAATATGATAAATTATAAATTGTATTACAAAACAGGTAAAATAATTTGATTTATAATTTTTGTACCATCAAATTATTTAAAATTGTTAAAAACTATTTTTTTAAATATTTTGTTATTAGGGATAGTTTTTTAAGGGTTGAAATATTGTAATAAATTATTTATAATACCATAAACTATTGAAAAGATTTCTATCTATAATGTATGCGCTATAAAAATATTTTAAGGTCAAATAAACTATTAAATGTATATTTTTATCATTAAGGGTGGCTTTTAAGGGTTGAAACTTTATAAAAATAACGTAAATTATAATGCACAATATAAAACAATATTTATTCAGTTGTTTAGCATAAGGGGTGGTTTTCATCCCCTAAAAATAAGAAGCGCATATCAAGCATATACAACTTTTTATTTACAGGGTGAAATAAGTTTAATTCCAAATTTTCATAAAAATAGGATCTATCTGAAAGTATTCGGAGATTTTACCCTATTTTTCGCTTCGTTCCCTGGACTAAAGGTAAACACTTTGAACTTGATAAACTCAGCTTCCTTATGGAGGTTATATGTATAGTACCTACATGTAAAAATCGTGATAGTAAAAATCGTGATAGCAACAAAGCCTAGATGAATATCGATATTTTTTTTTTGGAGATTCACTGCGTATATTTCAATGAAGGATATGCAAATGGATAATGTCACAGTATGGAAAATAGGCCCATATAGCAAAGTTCCCGCCAAAAAAATAAAATATAAAACACATAAAGCAATTCCTCGAACACAAAAACAAACTCAACTTTTCACCAATCTTTTCAATATTTCTCATGACCAATTACACCAGACCATACATCAGGTTGCCTAGTGGAATCCACCCAGCCAGTGTGGGAGCAACAACCCTTAAGCCCTTAAAAATCATATTTAAAAAATGTGTTGCCGTTTTTCTTTTTTTTCATTTTGATGAGAATAGTTTGTGGCTCTGTTGCTCTGTACAAACAGTTTATAACAATAACTATCGTCGTCCTCCTGCATCTACTATTCTATTGAAAATACAGTAAAAAATATGCAAAAAATACTGTATAATAAGAAATGAATTACCTATAAGGATATTTTAAAACCTTAGCAATGAAGCCATTCTTCAGTTTTACATTTATATTAGGCAAGTCTCTCCAGTCTGCTCCAGGATACGTAGGAATATGTGATATTCGCGCCTCTACAATTAGTGACATTTCCTTACAGATGTGATCTTTAACCATCGTAGTTTCATTATTTTTCCTCATGCATTTCTGAAAATACGATTGAGCTTCTTCATCATAAGTTATGTCTGCTGTTGCGGCGCCATTTTCAATATCAGGTAAGTCAGCTATGGCGTCCCTTACACACACTGTTCTATAAGGTAAAGATTCAGACCAAAAAGACCCTAAAAAAATATAGAAGTAAAATAATAATGAAATTTTTGACAATATCAATTAATTTGTGAACAATTTAGTAGATTTAACTGTAATCTCATTCTAAAAATGTAAAAGTCACCAGTATCATAGCGCAATCCATCTACAAGTATCGACAAACATGTTCCCGATCTGCTGAAAACATGTAGCGGTTCTGGCAGATTTGGAAGAATGTAACCAGGCGCAGCACCCATCAAAATAAATCTCCTTCTTGTTTGTGGTATACCAAAATTTCCAGCTTGTAAAATTCCAAAGGAGACTTGATATCCCATAGTCAATAAACATTTCAGGGTTAATTTAAAGATAAAACTTTTCTTAAATGACACAAAGTTTCTTACGTTCTCAAATATAATATATTTTGGCCTAAAAAAATATAAATTTTAGATAATTCATATCCTTTATATACAGGGTGTTACAAGTGAATCAAACTTTAACCACAAATAGAACTCAATAAATAATTCACAATTGCCTTATAAAGCACGGGTCTAAGTCTCACCGTTTTCACTGTACAGGTCCGTATTGGTCGATTGTTAAAATCATATTATTTACGAAATCATTGGTATGCTTATAACAAATTGATTCAAATTTGGTGTGGTGTTATCACTTACACATGTGCATAATTTACTGTAAAATTTACAAATTTTTGTAGATCAGTGGCATAGGAATGGGTAGTAAAGTGGGATTTTTTTACTCCAACTTCTATGCCCATGACCTAATAATTATTTGGGATTCATTTTTAGATTCCGTGGACAATTCTACATAAAAAAGGTATATTTGTTCAAAATTGGTATAGTGTATCGTTTTACCGAAAATCTCAGTTGAATGAGAGAGACCGTTAATTAGATTTATTTGTTGTAAAATGTCATGGTGAGTTTTTGAATTTACCAGAGCTGTTTTTGGGTGTACCGATTAGAGCACTCCGGAGCACTCCAGAGCACTTCACTTGCACCCAAAAGCACCTTTAGAACGCTCTGAAGTGCTACAATCGCTGCACCCGAAAACCACTCTGATGTTACTTGTCTTTATTCAATTCAACACGTAAGAGAGGAATAATTGACGGATCAATTAGTAAACTAAAAAATTATCTTTTATACCCGTGGAAATAATTTCATTAATATTTTTGAAACTGTTTTATTAACCGAATTTTAATTAAATTTTTAGTTGTATGATGTAACCAACCTTAAAAGAAGAAAAGTCCCTATAATCTAAAACTACTGATATTAACAAACAAATACGGCAAAATTCTAAACAAAAAGTTTAGTAAATCTTGTCCTATGTACGGTAATTTTCAGCAAAAATACGATAATTTAATCGCCAAAGAAGGTCTTCCTAAAATATTTTTTTGCTCCATTATTGTATTCTCTAACTGGGCTTTTAAGGGATTTACTAATGCAATTCAATCGGTTGCCAAGAATGTCAAAACAATTTGACAGTTGTATAATGTATACAACTCTCCGAAAGGACATCTAGAGAAACAAGTACATTATTCTCAATTATAAAAACGCTTACTACAGCAAAATTTAGCAAAATAATAACGTTTAATTACACTAGAACATCACTCAAACACTCAGTTGTTCATAAATGACAACTGCTGTATAAAATTGAAATTAATTTTTATCTGAAATGATGGATTAATGCAGTAAATATTAAAAAAAAAATATGGTAAATAAATCAATGTTTCATAAAATATTTACGTCTCTCTTCGTTAAATAAAGTATCCACTGTTAAAAAATATATAGCAAAAGAAATGTCTTAAGTATTCTCAGGAATGTCTATTTTTTTAAGCAAAAAATAAATTTATATTCATCTTTGACTAACGCAAAAAAATCCCCTTATATAAAATTTTATTGAATAATCTTAAAAAGAGAATTATTTTAAAAAATTATTATTTTTAGGTCTGTAACTTTATAGGAAAGCAAAATTGTAAGGTAAAGTAAAAAGTTTTCTTTGCTACCATTTTTTTTGAGATTGTATCTCAATAACTCCTAGAAAAATAAGTAAATGATCACTCCAATTTTGTTAATTATGCCATTTCTCTAAGAAAATTTTCTTAAACACTAATAAAAGAATGAAGTACCTTTATTGAATAATTCAACGAATTTTGATCAAAATTGGAACTACTAAATTCAAAATTTAATAAACATACATACAGATCAGCATTTTTTGAAAAATTATATTAAAAGTAAATTTCCTCCCAACCACAATAACAAATAATTTTTTTTTTTAGATAAATACTTACCTATAAAAATCGCAGTAACTGAGATATGTAGTAATTTGCGAGTTCTTGAAATAGGAATCCTGCCCACTACTGAACCTATTCATTCCCGAAAATCCTTGACATGGAGGACCACCAACAAGTAGATCTACATCTCCTTTGTCCGGGTAATTCAAGTTCTTAGCTTTGCCGTTTAGAAGAGCTTCTAAGATGTTGTTACAATCGTCTGTAAATACTTGACAACAAGGATTGTTCATCTGATAAGCCTGTGCAGGTGCTGTTTCTTTTTCTATCTAAAATAATAATAAACCCTATAACAAACCCTTAAAGTAATCAGAGTAAGCGTGGGTAGAGGGTGTTTTCCATCACAACGTGTTTATTTTCAACTCTGTAGCTCTACGACTAAACATTAATAATTTAGGACAAAACAGGAAAAGTATATTTTCTGATATTTACACATTCTCCGTGATCTTTCAAAGCAAAAAATTAAAAGAAGTTGCTCTAGTTTAGCTAATGCTCATGCTTCATTATTTTCTTGATGAATCCACTTGTTCTATCATTGTCTTACTTAAAAGTGTGATTTCATGTCTATAAAACACCAGCCTTAAGAAACAAGAATCCTTTTCAATTAGTATATTTTTTCCCAATTAAGTAATTGTAAAAAAAATTGTATGTATTTACAAGCAAAGAACGTCATCACTACTTTCAATGATTATCATTTATTGATTTTAATACATAAATAATTATTTAAATAACACTATTTTTTTTTTACTTACTGCCCATAATGTTTTCGCTACACCAGATTGATGCAATCCTTCGGAGAGACCACCGCAACCAGCATATATATCCATACACCTCAAAGGTTGGTTAATTTGTTGCCACAGTGGAGGACTTTCAGTAATGTTTTGAGTATTGTTTGCTTGCAAAGGTTTAGATCGTGTTATTCGCATTTCTAAAAAATGTTTTTTTTTAACATCAAAAACATATTTATAAAGAACAACCTGACCATCATTCTGTTGTCAACTAAACTTTGTCTGTATTCTTCATAGTCACAATATCTACATTGATTGAGTAATAGAATCAATAATTACTCAATACTTATAAAATTTTACATAAAAATTAAAAGGTAATACACCTACTTACTTTCTGTGTTTATTAAATCACAACATACTTTCTGTCCACTGAATGGAACATCGTATATATTACAATTTTTGTGATCATATGCTTTCGAATAATAAAATCTAAATGGTCCTTCCGCACTCCATATTTCAGCTAGGTATTTATCTTTGGTATATGTTATATAACATTTTCCTGCTACGTATTTAAATGTTGTCCACATCACTATAAAAGAAAATTTGTAGTTAAGTAATATCAAACATACTCATTGAAAAACGATAAGTTAATACAGTCTCTTTTACAAGTCTTGTATGAACACTTACTATGGTTAGTCCAAAATAAATAATTTATGTCGCTGACATAAGCCAGAAAATGTGATTGACTTGTATCTTCAGGTCTGTAAAACATTCTTACTTTTATTTTAATGTCATTCTTTTGCTTCCGTATGTCTTCTATTAGGCCAATCGTAAAAGGTTCCGGTGTATCTAAATTGGATCCCCTATTTAAATCCAACCTTTTTCTGTACAATTCTGTATGTAATTTATCATTGATGAAATTTTCTTCCTCCTTTAAAATTATACAATAATTTACGAATGTCACATATCAAAATTTATTTTGAATTTAGATCATCTAGAAAATAAGTTTTTTTTAGGGTCCTGATATACAGTGTTTTTTAAATGACCCTATAGGAAAAAATGCAATGGGATCAAATCTGATGAATGAGCCGGCCACCTTATAACTCCGTTAGTACCTAAACCACCTTCCCAGAAACCTTTGATTTCAGTATTCTTGCACAGCATTAGTATTGTAGTTAGTATGTGGCACCATGTGGTGTAAATAAAGCCATTATAACAACATTTTAAAAGAATATTTTGTCTTGGTGTGATTTAAATAAAATAATAGATTTTTCTGTTACATCACACATTCCATATTGAAGTCGACATGTCTCGAAAACAAGTAAGTATTGGGAAAAACTTTGTATTACAAAAATTACTCAAAATTTAATGATCTTTCAGAATTTCTTTATTTCGGAGATATTGGCAGCGCGGGAGTGTTAAATGGCACATCCAGCATTAGTTTCTTTTCCTTAGCATGTAATTAAATTTATAATTTACATTTTCATGATTCTGATGAATATAGATTTGATTTAAGAAAAACAAGCAGGGATAGATAGATAGAAATAAAAATAATTTAAAATATTGATTGTTGTCTAAAACATGTTAATTTAAATGCTTGAAAAGCAAAACAAGTTATGTTATTTAAAAAATATATAAAGATATAAATGAATATTAAAAATTATAAAGATATATAACTGGGACTTATCGGGAACCCTAAATTTTAAAAGTATCCACAATTAAGCCCAAAATTATTTATAATAAAATTAACTTTATAACTTCTAAATAACTTCTATACTCATCAACATCATCCAAATGCCACTACATGTGAACTAAATATGTGTTGCATTGGTAGTCAAAAAACTTAAAATTTGTCTAAGAGTCAGTGGCTAGGTACTTAAAATTTTAGAAAAATTTAATCTTCAAAAAATTTTGCAAATTTTCATCATTTTTTATTGTTTTCAGCATGTTGTGAAGAAATTCAGCTAAATTGTTACAGGCTGTTCCAATTTAGGCAAAATAATGTGGTTTGTTACTGGGTAAAACGTAATGGTGTCTTATGATGTCTACGATAAATTATAAAGTATTATTCTATTATTGGATTGAAAATTGCTAAATGTAAAATGGGTTTTACGTGATTGATTTACCTTTAGAATAGGTTCATGTAGATATTTTTTTTGTCCTGGCTCAAGAAATACAGCAGTTCCAACTTTAAACTCATCATTTCTCCATATAATATAATTATCTTTATATATAGGTGTTTCAGTACTTTTTATTTCTTTCTGACATCTAAAAATTTAAGTAATCCCCAAATATTTATGCCAGGAAACTTTATTCTACACTTACTTGCAGGAAAAACATGGATATTCACCATCTACTCTTGTATCTTCTACATAATCTCTAAATCTACTAAACTCATAGTCATATACTTTAGAGAAAAAATAATTTTTTTCATTATCTGGTAATTCTAATCGTAACTTAACATTGTTACCTAAATCAGCACCATTTTCGAGACTCTTTACGAATTCTACCTATAAGAACGCATATAAGGAAGCTATAGTTTTGTTATTTTTAAAGAAAATTAATTAAAAAGCATATATTCTTAATAATTATGATTGTGAAGATATATATTCAAACTACACTTGTGAAATATTTTTATGTTATTTACTAGACTAGCAAATTGCTTATGGATGTAGGCATAGAGATTTGGGATAACCGATTTAAGTTAAAATAAGCATTTGAAAAGAGTCAATAATAAAATGTTAGAATAAAAAAACACAAAAATGTTATTAAAATGCACTGTCGACTCGACGATTTTTTACTTAAAAAATCGTCGAGTCGACAGTAGATCTAAACCGTAGTTGAAGATCGATAGGGATAACAGTAGGATATTGCAACATCTCTTCTAAATATAATTAGACTGGTGGAGAAGAGTCTGTGAAGGTTGTGCGAGAAGAAAGAGGAGGAAATCCATCATACATTGCAAATATAGACCCAGCAAAGGCGTCATCTACAGTTCAGAAGAGAAAATCCTGAAGCTAGAAACTACATGAAGGAGGCATTATCAAAGTTGTGAAACCTAATTAAAAACCTAAAATTTGGCGAGACACTTCAAGTTCATAGAGTTCCATAATACACAGATGGTCACAGAGGAAAATGAACAGATAATTGTTGACCCTTAGAAATAAATTATTGTGTAAGTACACATGTCTGCAAGTGACCCATTTTAAGTATTACGTCAAGATTGCCAGCCTGATGCCGCCCGGATCGGTTTAACAGTTGCAAGGACAAAGAACAGACGAGGGACGCACCAAGGTTCCAGGAAAGGTCCACGGCAGATTGGCACCAGGACCAGATACATATACATGTAATAAGTGACTTCATACCAAGACTCTCCAGCAAACGCTTCTTTTTCACTAACTTTGTTTTCAATAAAAATATTTTTATTTTACTGTTGAGAGAGTTTATTTTGCTGCATACCATAAGCAACCCTGAACTGAATAACCTCCTATGTACTACTCAGTCGTGTCTGCAAATATACCGTTGTCTTTATATTACCTGAGCTTTTTGAATTATGCATCCTACCGGACAGTCATCACAATCATCAACAATAAACAATTCTCGTGGATTTGCAACGTGCCCTAATATAGTTTCAGTTCCTCTGCAGAAGAAGTGTGCGTGAAATATGGCACCATCCGTAGGTGAATCATACATATAACAAACTTTTGCAATACGTAGGGATTCATTAGGTTCTTCCGCTTGCAACATAACATAATCCCCCTGTTGTACTACAAAATCATCTAAAATACGATTATTAATAAATGAATGAACAAATAATTTAAAAGCAATATATTTAAAATATAATTTACATATTCCATTTGTAACTTGTCAAATTTGGTTGAGCCAGTGGAAAAAGGTAATGGTACGTAATGTTACATCAAGCACTATTTTTCGAGGTAGCACCTTCAACCTTATTAAACTTTGTGCGCCAAAGGGTAAGCTTTCTGATACCTATGCCAACAAAATCTTCCGCTGCCTCTCAGACCCATTGTTTAAACCCATAAACACAATCACAAAAGAGAAAAGATAAAAATCAAAAGGTGCCATGTCAGGGTTGTGAGCGGGATGGTTGATGATGTTCCAACTGAATCAATTGCTTTGTGGCATTGGCTGTGCATTGTCATGCAACACTCCTTTAGTTGAATTTTCCTTCTTTTATTCTGTAATGCCTCCGTAGTGTTTTCAGAGTTTCACAGTACCGCACAGTATTAATTATTTCCGCCTGGGACAAAATGTCAATGAGTCAAGGAATTATTCACCTTCCAGTTCGAAGGGCTCAAGAAATTCTTATGAAGATGTGTTGGCTTTGTATTGATCTGTGAGCTATTTCGGTACCCACTTTCCATACAATTTTCGATAACCAAGTGTTTGAGTAATGATTTCACGCAGAAGAGATCTGGAGATTTGTGGAAACACAGCGTTCATCTCGTCCAAAGTCAATTGACAGTCACCACGAAACATTTCTTTGATCTTTCTTGTTCATCATCTCATCAGTTATGTCCTTTATCCTATGTCCTTTGTTTATCATGAACATTCAATGGCCAAGCTAGATTTGACATGTATTCAAACAGAAATCTTATTTTAATAATAATAATTACCAAAAAAAGCACAGGTCAAGGATTTCCATAGTGCAGTTTTCTCTAATAATGGTCATGTCACGTGTCATTATTTTTTTTGTTTTATTTGATCACTTACCAACAGTCGCTGATGAATATCCCTGGTTTCCATTATATTTCACTGAACTCTTCTTTAACCACTCAACATTATGTACGATAAGCTTGGAACACTCTTTATGCTTTATGGGCTTACTTCCTATTTCACTGTTTTTAAATAATATAAAATAACAATTAGTTTTATTTCCATACATAGTGAGTTATATTTTCCTAATCCATAAAATATGTAGGCTAGACAAATAACTTTTTACTGAATGTGGTGTAATCCAAAGTTATAAATTTAATTTAAATTATAAACACTGACATAATATTTTTGGATTTATTATATTCAATATCCTAATTGTAAAACATTATCCATTTTTTGTGTATAAATACCATAAAGGGTCAGATAATTTTCTTAGCAAATAGTTTGACATTTTTTTTATCATGGTTATTATTAAATATGTAGGAGTTATGAAACCATTGATGAATTTTCTTCAACAGGAAAAGTACGTTCTTGTATTGAAAACCTACTAATTTATTTTCTAATGTTTTTATCAATTACCTGTGATGTTCATTCTCTTCGGATTTAGCACAGACAGAGGAACTTTCCATTTCTTTGAATTTATTAGCGTCATCCTCAGTGCTATCCTGACATTCATAGGATTCCACCAGGTATTGACCGAGTTGGTCATGAAAACATTTTGCAAATATTTCCTTTACTAATTTTGTACTCACAGCTTTTGGAAATGAAATATTGTGTTTTTTAATACCCTGAAATATATTATTACATGTTACTAAACTGCTATAACTATTTCTTTCAAATTTTTTGCTTCTAGGATTCCACAATTTGGGAAATTTTTCAGATCTCCTTGAAATATCAGAGATTTTTTGGTTCAAATTTTCAAAATAAAGTGGATAAATGGATGACAGTGGTGTAATAAACGAATAGAAACTTATTAATATATTATTTAAAGGAGAGAATACCTTCACGCTATGTGCCTTTTCTTCAGTTAAAGTAATACCAGTCAGATTTATAAGAGTTTGTATGCATGAAAGTGATGTCATTGGGACTTCGTCAGTTGGTTGCTCATCGTAGTTTACAATCTAAAAAAAAATATTTATTAAAAATAAATCTAAATTAAATGTGATACAGATAATGATTTTTGCAGATTTATAAAATTACATATACAGGGTGTCTCAGATGGTAATGTACACAACTCAATAATTATTTCAAACGTTAAATTTATCTGTTAATTTATCATCAGCGTCCACATAAAAAGATTCCAAACTACACATAAAGTATTGTAGTGGATTATCCTAGGACTAGGGATGTTATATATTATCGGAGTTCTCATATTTTCTAATCACATACATAGATAAATACTGTACCTGGTTACAGAGGAATTGTGCCTCACGAAAAAGTAACTCCTCAATTTCTGGAAAATTAAAGTTTTTGAGGTGTTGAATCATGTCTTCAAAAGTTGGATTTTGATAGCCAAAGTCCAGTAAAAATTCTATAACAATTTTTGATAGGTTATTCTTTAGTTGTAAACTTTGAAATATATTTTCATATAAACTTGAAGGTGCCATAAGATAATAGAGAGCACGATTAGTACTTAAGCCTATTAAAGATTTTTCTCCTCCATCAAAACCATAAATCCACCTGAAATATTGAGATGAATTGAGTTTATATTCATATTGAAAGTTCCCAAAAGAAAAAAGAATAAAACACAGTTCATGAATTATTATTATTCGAGATTATGTCACTACCAGCAAATTGCAAAATTATGTATTTTGGAAAAAGTAATTTTTTCAAATTTCAACACCCTATATCTCAAAAACAAAGAGTTTTTGAACACGTATGTTGATAGCAACTTTAATTTTTGTTTTTTCTGGAAGGAATTTTTATAATTTATTCTCCCAATATTAAATTTATATTATTTATTTATATCTATTCTTAATTAACATCTTAAGAAAAATATAAAGTTGCATATAACTATAAGATATTAAAATGGTAAGTATGTTTTAAATGTATTAAATCATAAGATTTATTAAATTAAACAATAGCTCTCTCGCATGTCAGACATATATAGTATCTCTAGGCTCTCACCATTCTTTAATAGGTCCTGCGTTGTGGACTAACACTCCTTCATTTACTGATGGATCCTCAGCATCAATTGTTTTAATATATCCAGAAAAAAATAGATCAACACCTTTTTCTAATAAACCAGTGTCGAAAGGGCATAAATGATTATATTTGTCATACATCACAAACGAAGTCAACTAAAATGGAATTAGTAATATAAATACATGGTGGTTCATAATGATATATATGTGTCATAAAGTATGATACGGTAATAAGCATTGAAAATTATGAAGTTTTAAAATAAAAACTTGAAAGTTTGAGTGTAGACAACTCACTAGAGGACACAAGTCAGTGGTATTGCCGATATAATAAAATAACAGTGGCGTTGATGTGGAGATAGTGGTGCTTTTTTTGATCACCCTGCACAATATTTGGAAATAACAATTTTTCCATAAAAAAAACATTTGTAAATTTTTGGTAGGAGGCATGGTTTTTGACATAATTACTTTTTACCATAATAGGTATGCTTTATGATATATTATTATATTACAGAGTACTTTGCATATTGTAATTTAATAAATAATGAAGGATTCTTTAGCAATAATGTAATACAAAAGAAAAATTATATAAACTTCGGAGTAGGTATATATTCTTACACCTTTTACATGCTTCTATGCCTCATATAGGTACATTTTAATTAGACAGTGTATGGCAGTTCAAATCATTTTTTTTTTCTTTGGTAACACAATATATAGTGTTGTTTCAAAGAACTATCTTGTAACCATTGCTTAAAAAATTCTAATACATTATTTCAAACACTGACTGATAAATTAAATAATATTAACTAAAATTGTAGCTAAATAAGAGTTCTACAAAAGGACAATATAATTCATAAAATTAAAATGGCTGAAAACTCAAATTAGACGCCATTTTTTAAATTTTAAGAATGGGGAACAAATAATTTTAAAATATATTCAAAACCACATTCAAACACCCATCTAAAATTCCATAAAGGAAGAGAATAGGCACTCACTTTAACAGAAGGCACTTCTTTATTTTCGATTTCTCCATGGTCAACATAAATGCAAAATTGATCACTATTTAAAGCATCTTCTTCAGTTAAGGCATTATCAATTATTTTTTCATAAAAATTAATGTCCACTACATACTGCTTACACAATTTACACTTATTTGCGTCTTCCAATTTTTTTGTCTCCATTTTGCAGTAAATTATTTAGGTAAGTATATAGCTAGGTACCTGTTGCTTTAAAATTTATTAATTTCAATATAAGGACGTAAATAAAAAATATGTAATTCACCTGAATGAGTATTATACACAGTAAACTATAATCTTCAAATATGTTCTTCAGGTTCAACTTGCAAAATGCATCTTGAAGGTGCGCATCTATTATTCTCTATAAAAACGGATAAGGACGGGCGCATTCATAGGGAAATTAAAAATTCTCTGGGCGCATGTTTCTATTTATAGTGGAACAATTTAACTGCATGAAGTTTGTTATGAATTGTTTTTGAATTGTATATTTTGGTTACATAGTCAATTATATTTTAATAAGTTAAAAATAGATAAAATGTATACAAAAAAAATATACCTACCTATATTGCAAAGGAATAAATATATTCATTATAGGTACTTTAAATTTCGTTAATAATTTAAATGGGTGAATGCAAGACCATTTTTGAAGAAGTAGATACATACCTACTTCTGAAAATATAGTAACATTAAATATTTCGTTAATAGAAAATTGTAATAAAGCTGCATCCACTTATTAAAAAAACTGTCGTTCAAAATATAAACATTAATATATATTTTTTATTTTCATTTAGGTACCTACTACATTTCATTAGAAGACAAAAATTATTGGATGTCCCAGAAATAAGTGTAAAATTTTAATCATACGTTGTAATTCATTAAAGCCAACGATTTTTGTGTAATATTTTGGTAATTATTTACTATAGCGTCACCCTCTCAAATCTTCACAAAATTTTGTCTGCCCCCCTATTTTCGCTAGTGCTGAACACGAATCTGAAGCTATTTTTATGCGTTCGTACCCAGTTTCCGACAAACAAATTTTTCAAAATTCTAACCTGGATCTTTCACATAACACTGCGTAGGACTCTGTAGTCTGTATATTTTATGTAGCTTTAAGAAGATATGTGAATGAACAATAATCGAAACGCATTTTCGAAAATTTCAAGTAAAAAAATATGTATTTAATAAATAAAAATTTTGTATCTTGAGTCCGCCATTTGTAATTCGTGATGACAACATTGAGTTCCCTCACTCTCATTTATCCCACAGTTACTATAATTTTATTTATGAAATAGGTACATATTTTTTTTAGTTCGAATTTGGGAAAATGTGTTTCTTAAACAATATGTTGATTGTTTATTACAGATGTTCTGAAAACTACATAAAATATGCAGAATTCTTGGTAGTATTATGTAACAACACAGGTTAAAATTTTGAAAAATTTTTTTCTTGAAATCTGGGTTCGTCCGCACAAAAATAACTTCAGATTCGTGTTCAGCACCATAGAAAATAAGGGGGTAGACAAAATTTTGCGAAGATTTGGGAGGGTGACACTATAGTAAATAATTACCCAGAATTTTGGCTGGACCTTTGAGACACTCAGTATATGTACCTATAAAAGAAAGTTGCGTGACGCGCGTTGATCGTTTTGATGGTCTATTGCTGCTCATGCTCATTGCTCAAGTTCAATCACAAAAGTCATAAAACAGAGTTCAAAGTTGTTCGAGTCGCTCCTCAGTGCGACCGGTGTCAGTGGTGTTCGTTTAACTATTTTTGGTAAGTATGTTAAAACTTTTGTGACAGTGTGTTGACTTGCTTTCATGAACGGTACTCTTGTTAAAAATTAAAAAGTGCTGAGTAATTTTAATAGGTGCATTTAAATAAGTTCATAGTACTTCGTAATTAACCAATTCTGGGATTCTAACCTAACCTGAATTTGTCGAATTTATAAACATATTTTATCGTGTTTTTATATAAGTTTACGGTACTTTGTAATTAACGGATTCTAAGATTCTAAATTACATTTGTAGAATTAATAAGTATATTTTATGTACCTAATAGGTGTACATTTAATTCTGTTATGTATACAGGATGCAACTAAAATATTTGCCAAATTGTAATGGATTGTGTATTTTATTGCCGTTTTACCCGGTCAAACAAATTCATGAATTTATTGAAAATATTAACATGTACACAGTCTAATTTTTTATTGAAATTAGGTAGGTACTCAGTAAATTTAGTGCATAAATAATTTCAAAAGAATCGAGATCAATTTAAATCAAGTTTAATGATCTTTATATCATAAACACAGTTTAAATCGAAATTCACAAAAAGATTGTTGAAAAGCTGGAGCCAGTCCTATTCCTATATAATTTCTTCATGAATTTATTGTCATCAATAAATTAACAATTTTGTGTACTTATTACATAATAACAATTAATTCAATGAGTAGATTAAACTATTATTGGTTTGTAATTTCATTTAACTTGTATACAATTAACCAATCAGATTAAAAAAGAATACCATTCAACTTTAATTTTTAAAATTTGAATTACTTTAATACCTTCAAAGTACTTAAAATAAAACTGTGTAAAGCAGTCTTAAATAGAAATAATTTTTTTTATTTTGATAAATAAAACAAATTTTATTATGAAAATTAGAGTGAAAAAATTTTATATTACAATTATGAATAAATACTTCATACCTATATTAAAAAATATATATGAATAAAATTTCATATAGGTACTCGTACAATAATATAAATAACATTGCAATATTTGTTCTTATTTCAACTTAAAAATAGATTTTTAAATGAATTTTTGAAAAAAATGGTTATAACCGGTTCATAAAAATCTATATCTATAAGCTTATATATAAATAATTATGTATGTGACATTGAAGTTTACAAAGCATAACATTTATGTTTTCTTTACACATACATTGAATATTCTGGAATATCTAAGTACATCTGAGTATACTTATATGAATTTGTGATCTACAATGTTACCTTTATTTTATGAAAATGAATGGTCAAATTTTTATTAACACAAGTAAAAAAATAGATAAAGGCATTTGATTCAGATTTTCTTTATTCTGCAAATTATAAACAATAGTTTCACATCAAATTTATACAAATTAATTATCCCGAAATAAGAAGAATTAAAGAGATTCTAATTTAACATTCACAATTTACAGAAAGGGAATTATGTGTTACTAAAAATAATTTCCAATAATTCCATTTGTTGTAAAGGCACCATTTTTTCATTTCTGTAAATGTAAGTCCTTTGGGGATACAAGCATTTCAGAGTTATTTGTAATAAGATATTGTTTGAAGTTACTAATAAACTATAAACTTTTGAAAGAGATAAGTTAAATGATCTTATTTTGACTCAAAGAATGTGTGGTAGATACATGTACCTACAAGGAATATTCAGACATATAAGAAAATAGTTTAGAAACTGCAAAGTTTTTAAGTTGATTAAATGTACTAGTACTCAGATATTAATTAAAAAAAAATCAGCATATAAATTAAATTATTTTTTATATCATATTTTAGAAATAAACTGTTACTTGAATTTCTTTGAAGTTTAGCCTTTTCAAATTACTGTAAATTCCCTGTTTTCTATTCTTCTTTTGTAAAATGTTAAGAATAGATTTTCTAAAGATAATCTATTGGTTTTACAATTATGTATCTCCATGGAGCATCAGATACATATTGTGTTCTTTTTTAGAACTCAAAGCATAGATTTAAATCTAAAAAAATGTTTCAACAGACTGCTTATTAGTGCTTACTCTGGATAAAATGAAAATAATTTTTTTCCTAGCTAGAAAAAGCAAATTATTCAATCATTTTAACCTATGTAAAATTAATACGTATATCATCTTGAGGTAAATTTTGGAAATAGAAAACATTGTAGACCATTACATTGTAAAAACTATTTTGTTAGGATATCTACATGCAACTAACAGTAAATTAAAATTAAAGGAAATTTTATGCTTAAATTCATTCAGTGAGAAAATTCTTTCTATGTAGGTACCTACTTGGTAATTTTCTAGTACAATATGATTAAAACAGTTTTTACTTTAAATTATTCAATTTGTAATAATGATAAATCTATATTGCTGAGGACTTTAAGCTTTCAAGAATAGGTACTTGTAATCTGTGATTTTTTAGGATATCAGAATGTTTTTCAATATTCATTTTTAAAACTAAATTTAGAAATTTTCTAACCCAGAGCATACAAGCATATTTTCATTAAGTTCATGATATAATTTGAGATTATTATTCCTTGGACTATTTTGGACCAAAAAGCCTTATTCCGACGTCAAAATTCTGGGTTCATAGTGATAGTACCTTTCAGTACTTATATCTACCACTGGTCAGCAGCTATTATATTTAAAAAGATGTTATATATTTTTTAAACTTTAACAATATCTATCTCGAAAATCAGAGGCTTGAAACCTTACTCCATTAATGCTTTTTGGCCTAGAATGACTTAATAAACAACCTGAGGATGACAGACTTCAGAAACACCCTTTATTCTTTAAATACCTTCTATAAACAATTTTTTCTTTTATTTCAGAAACATGACAAAAATAGTAACATGTATAGCCCCTGTGAATATAGCGGTTATTAAATATTGTGAGTTTATTTCATGTCCTTATTTCTTATTAATTTTAGTGAGGTATACAGGGTTGACCAGTCCGGGGTTACAATACAATTCTTGACAATAAGGGAGTTGTTAGATAAGAAGTTATTGTTAGGTGTAGTACGAGCAGAGCCCTTTTTCGGGAAATTCCTTAACAATTAGCGTACAACTCTCTTTATTTATCATACGGGTTTATGCCGTACATTGCTTTCTTACTCATTATAGGTAATAAGATTTGTTGTCGAGCCATGGCCCACCCTGTATAGGTAATATATTTTTTTTACAGCTGCGATTCTTTAAATATATTTTTTTCATATACTATTAGTTAATAAATATTGCACATAATTATTCTCATTTGTACCTACTTTTAAATATGTTTTAGGGGGTAAACAGGATGAAGAATTAATAATTCCTCTAAATGATTCACTCAGTGGTACTATTAGCACAGAATTTGTAAGTATTTTAATCTGTTTATATTTAATCTGAAATTGGATAAAATTTTGAAAGTGATTTCACGTTTTAACTGTGCTTTTAATTGTAATTATCATAGTATATATTTTAAAGTGTCTTTCAAATTAATTTTAGATGTGTGCTAAAACAACCATCATGGTTAGTCCACTCTTAACCGAAAATAAATTTTGGTTAAATGGTAAAGAACAATCATTTGATAACAAGAGACTGAATAATTGTATACAAGAAGGTGAGTAATAAGTAATTTAAGTATACAGTGTGTTCCACCGGGAACTGCGTCAATCGATATCTAGGAAAGTCTCCGAAAAATTTGAAAATTTGGCAACATGGCAATATGCCTGGGGCGAACACAACTAAAATATCTAGAACTCTCCAGTGCTTCCAGTTATACCAGAAGTCGACACCAACTTCGTTATTTTAAATTATCCTTATTAGTATAATTGAAACGATCCCCAGGCATTTTTATTTAAATTTTCAGCGAAAACTTTTACAGACATAACAATAATTTGACAACTAACTTGACAAATGTCAAGCTATTTTCATTGTTTTGGAGTGTTTCTGATCATGGCCAACTTGACAACAGGTCTGATACGAGAAAGTGTCCAAAAAATATAAAATTGCAAATATCTCTAAAAGTAGTAACGGCAACCCTAATAATACTTATATGGCTTGAAAAGAAATTTCATTCTGCATACGACAGAGTAAAAAATTACAGGGTGTTCCATTTAAGTTAACAAAGTTATAGCTGTTTGAAGTTATCAAAATGTAACAGCAAAAATTAAACGCCTAGTGTTAAATGTTTTAATTTGTTGGTATGCCATAATTTAGTGTTATATATGCCTTTTACAGGTACCAAAAATCCACTTGATATAACGCTCCTGAAAAGAGTTACTAGTATCTCCGCGGACCCTTGCATCTGTCAAATTTTTTCTTCAAAAATTAATATCTCAAACTCCTAGGTATAGGGAAAATTTAATAAAGTGACCCTCAAATTTCACATAGAATCCGAAAATGCAATAATATATAAGGTGTCCCATTTAAAATAACGAAGTTGGTGTAGCCTTCCGGTATCTCATAAGTATAAAAAAATTAAGAGGAAGATAGTGTCCAAATTTTTACTGAATTGGAAATTATAGTGTTCATAAAAATTTAAAATTATTTTAGATAATCGCTTAGAAACGAACTTTTTTTTTTTCATGTAAAACAATTGAAGTACCTACACTTTTTAATAAAATTTTATAAATAAAAAATTTTGAGTTACAAGGTTGCAAAGGTAATATACCTAATGGCAGTTTTAGCAGTGCAAGCAGTTCAGTTATTGGGATATTTTTATTTTATTTATTATGGAATTGTGTTAGAATATAAAATACATAAATGAAACTATTAAATCGAGAACTTTCAACAATATAATTTTTTTGAAATCATGTTATGTGTGATAAGAAATTATAATTGTTCAATTCAAGTGACTAAATGAACAACATCCAATTAGATGGATAGAATCATATAGCCTGTATTTCCTCCAGATTTAAAATTATAGAACGTATTGGACTTTTATTATATTGGGTTAGATTATATTATACTATTTTATATTGGTTGGATTTTTATGTGATATTCTTCATCTATTAAAAATGAAAAAAAAAAAACTAAAATAAAGTTGATCATTTAATTTCCAAATCAGTATACCAGCCAATTGTCATCGTTAAGGAAATTATGGAATTGTTTCGAGACATATTGTTTTAATAAACTAATAAACATGCAAATTTTGAACATTGTCCATAATTATCTGCATTTATTTTTATAGCAATATGCAAAGCACACATTTGACTTAAAATTTTTTAGTTAGACGTCGAGCAAACCCAGAATTACCGCAATTAAACTGGAAGATTTCCATATGCTCCGAAAATAACTTTCCAACCGCTGCTGGTTTAGCATCGTCTGCTGCAGGTTACGCATGTTTAGTTTCTGCCTTTGCTGCTCTGTACGAAATTAAAGGAGACATTTCTAGTATAGCAAGAAGAGGTTCAGGTAGTGCTTGTAGGAGTATATATGGGGGGTGGGTAAGTAGCAATTATGAATTTTCATTAACATTGTTTTGATTATTGTTAAAATGTCTTCGTTTCGTCCTTAGACATCGAAAATATAAAACGTTGAATTCAAATATTATCTTCCTAGGTCCGGTGGTGCAAAGGTGTAAAAAATGACGGATCCGACTCTATCGCAAAACAAATAGCTGCAGCAAGTCATTGGCTGGAGATGAGAGTGTTAATTCTAGTTGTTAATGACACTAGGAAGAAATACAGTTCTACGGATGGAATGCAGAGAGGTGTAAAAACCTCGGAACTTCTTAAGTACAGATCACAAACTATTGTACCAAGAAGAATAGAAGCGATGGTGAAAGCTATTAATGAAAAGGACTTCCATACATTCGCACGTTTAACAATGGAAGATTCTAATCAATTTCATGCTATCTGTTTGGATACTTATCCACCTTGTGTGTACATGAACGATACATCGCATGGTATTGCTGAGTTAGTTCACTTATATAATGAGTATAAGGCTTCGAATAAGGTAATTCATGTTTTAAACTCGTCTATCGTAAAATATGTTTTTGTTATACAGGGCGTCCATTTATAGTGTCCCATTTTTCTGTCATAGCTTTATCCTTGATTTCATGGGAATATCAATGGAACTGAACCAGATGTATTTTAAAATTAGCGATTTGTATACAGTGTCGCAAAAAGGTGTGACCTAAAAATATAGTGGGTGGGCCATTTTGATGATAAGGAGATAAAAAATAGAAAAATTAGTAAATGGGAAAAGTTTTATATAGTACCGTTATTAACATAATGGCACTCACAAGTCATCTCTAGCTATTCAGGTTTTCAAATTATTTTGAAAGAAGGATGGCTCAAAAATTCATAAAATTACAAAAGTACTCCCTTTTTCAAAATATATCAAAAATCCGAACAGCCGAATTGTCCAACTTTTTCCTTTTAACTGTTTTTTTATCTTATAGTTTTCGAGATCCCAATACATGCATTACCAAAATTGCCCTCCGGGTATACCATGAATTTTCTTGCTTTAATTGAAGTCTCCTTAAGGAGTTACACCACTGTAAAATTTTCAAAAAACCGTATTTTTTTTTTTGCTGAGAAGGTAGTTTGAACCTTCTAGAATATAAGGCAAAAGGTTTTATACATGAAAAAAATTTTTGTCTAATTTTGTGCTTTTCCTTGCTCGGAAGGTACCGCGTACCATCTTATTGATTTATAAGTTCTCTAATACACTCATAGATGTCGTTAGGGAGTATGCATGTACAATTCAAGCAAAATTTGGAATTTTTTATTTTTTCATTTTATTTTAAAACTGTTTTTCTTGAAACACGCCTTTTCAAAATGGCATGCACCATATCTGCAACAATTTTCAATATTTTCTTTTGAAATTTTAATCACATATTTAAAACATTTTGAAGAGAAACATGTACGGATTTTTCGATAAGTTAATTTGAACAATTGCCCTTTTTTTCATCAAAAATATAACATTTTACTTCAAACAATTGCCAATTTTACAAAAAACAATATTTTTACAATTCTGAATGTGTTTCTTTAGATGTAGATGTACTCATGTAGATTAAGAGCAAATTTTTGTTTTTTTGTTCCATCTTGAAATTTGCACTAGTTCTAGGCGTGCCGCGGAATGCCATTTAGAAATATTTTTTATTGAAAAAATTTTTCTGTACACTTAAATACAAGGCTAATAACATACTTAAACAGTTTTTTTCTATCACCTTCTATTTAAAAAAATTATCAAAAACGTTTTTTTTAGGCTGTTACAGTGGTGTAACACCTTAAGAGGGCTCTATAGCAAATAGGCAAGTAGCAATGCATATTTATAGATTTTATTACACAGTGTATAAATATGAATGCACAAATAACAGACTTTCCTCCATTCTAACGGAGATTTTCTAAGAGGGTTAAAATGTAATAAGAAAATTCACAAAATTCTACTAAAAATAAAAAAATATGTCACCGTTTTTTGCGACATTCTGTATCCTGTCACTAACTATAAAATGTGTCTTTTTCAATCTCATTAACCCTTTCGCTGTGTAATACGTCTGAATGTAGCTAACGCGCCGTGCGCGAAGGTTTAACGCTTGCGAGTATACTTGTCTGGAGCAGTTTACTACTTATATTTTTACATTATGTTGTGTTAAATGAAATTTAAAAGTTTCAAAATAATTGTAATAGTTCAGTTATTAATATTTTATTATAAAGCATCCATCACTACGCTCCTTAATCTCAAACTTGTCGTTGCTATCGCTCCTTGCAAAAATTTCTTCCAGTTCTTTGTCTGTCAATTTTCTAGATATTTTTACGATTTTCTTTTAAATAAAATACAATAATCGACAGCCGTACTAAATAAAAACTGAAAGAGATATGAACATTATTACCAGTACCTCCTTCCATAAAAATAATTGCCACAATCGCTATAAGCTCCGCCCGCAAAAATTCCCTAAACCAATTGCAAAAACCAAGTCACTAATGCGCATGGTTGCGAATATATACGGTTTGAGCAGCCTGATCCAATTTAACTATTCAAGTGAATTAATTCCTTGGGAGCAGTTCGAGTCCTATAAATTTTTAGCGAATTAACTCGTCTGGAGCAGCGAAAGGGTTAACAATATCGAAACGAGAATTTTTTCCCGGTCAAGGATAAGGGTATTATAGAAGAAGGGGCCGCTAAATAAACACACTCTATCTACAACAGGTTGCTTATACCTTTGACGCTGGACCAAATGCCTGCCTTTATTTGTTGGAATCGGAAGTAGAAGAATTTTTGGCAGTTATTAACGAGGCATTTCCTCCACGTGAGAATCAGGTTGACTACTTGAGAGGAATTCCAGTGACAAACAGATGTATTCCAGAAGTAATTAATTTCGCTTTCATATTGCAATGATCTAACAAACTTTTTTTAGAAAATGAGACTTTCCTTAAATATTAAGCGACACGAGGAAGGAATGTTGAAGTATATCATACATACGAAAATTGGTGATGGGCCACAACTTTCCCATCGACCTGAAGACCATTTATTGGACGAGGCTGGTTTACCAAAAAGATAGCCTAGAATGATTATTCGATAAGTTATGTTATAATGAATTTATTCAATTTCTTGTTAATACGTAGCATTCCAGTTAATTTTTTAATATATCGGAAAAGGTGTCTATCAATCTATTTTTTATTTTCAGATTTTTTTTTTTAATAAAAACAAACAAAATAACTTGACTTTATATTTACTCGGCTATATTCAAATTGTACATACTTTACTCTTACAAATATTTGCTTCTTAACTTCTTAATTTAGTAAACAGACTCCTCTGTAAAAAAAAGAACATATTAATATAACGTTGCAATAAATTACATAAGCAATTATCTTGTTGCGAGGGTCAAATTATGGAATTTCATATCAATAATGCAAATAACACACATTTAGAATTGTTAACATTATAAACAAAGGTATTTTAATTTCTGGCTAAGGTACAAGTGCACAAACAGACGGAATATTTTAGTTTAAATAGGTATTTCCAAAAGTTGACGAAGATGTATCATTTAAATTTAATAGGTGTGCCATTTAACACTCCCGCTGCCAATATCCCCGAAATGAAATTTATTTTAGTTCCGATAATTGGAGTTGTTAGGTCCCTCGAATAGCTTCAAATTGTAGTTAGAATTGCATTTCCATGTTCCAGGGATCAAAAAATTTTTTAGTATCGCCACGCCATCTATACAGAAAGATTTGAACTGACAGTTCTAACTACAATTTGCAGCTATTCGAGAGACCTAACAACCCCAGTTTCCGGAACGAAAATAAATTTCTTTATTTCGGAGCGGGAGTGTTAAATGGCACACTCTGTATATTTGTCTTAAAACAAAAAGAAAATTTAGTTATAAATTTTGGTCTAAACATGTTAACTTTCCTTTTTGGTTGTTTTATATTTGTTACAATATTTTATATTGTACAAACTGTATTGTACAAACGCCACACTGTATTAGTTAAAAAGAAAACAAAAACTCGGGCAAACCAAATTTACCTACATACCACATTTAGTCACGAGCATCTGTAAATTACATTTTATAATTATTTTGTAAACAAAATTTGATTCATCTATAAAATAATTAAAAGTGAAAATTGTTAAATGATCGACATATCTTGGGAAATTTTTCTCGAAAATGCTTTGATACTGTTAGGAAAAACTTTTTCATTGCAAGACCTTTTTCTATTTAACATTTTTTTAAACTTTCAACTATTTTCGAGATATTAAAAGTTGAAAATCACATTCCTGAAATTTTTGACCTTGATATATGAAAAATAAATCGAGTTAGAGAAATGTTTAACATAACACAAATTATTGTGTGACTGTAAAAAAAAGGTATAAAAAAGTTATAGGGTGGTCAAGGAGCTGGGAGCTCCAAAAAATAAAACCGTTATTTTCTTACAAATTCTAGTAATATATTACACCAAAATAAATAGACACATACCAACTAAGAAGTCTAGCACAAGCTGTTTAAAATTATATGAAATATTGGTTTATGATATCACACTATAATCTTAGTAGACATTCACGTTTGTATACAGGCTGTTGTAAATTCGCTTCTCACTATAGGGATCTCGGAAACGGTAAGAGGTACGAAGTAGCTTAAATGGGAGCAAAGTTACGTAATCAGGGGACCAACATTATGCCTCTAAAAAATCAAGGCTAACATGATTAGTTTCCGAAATATTTGAAAAGAACAGAAATTTTGGAAATCCGTTTTTGTTTAATTTCAGCCTTGTTTGAAGTAATATTGAAAAAAGAACACTTTCTCATGACCACTTTTTTGCCCTCTATCGAATGGCATAATCAATTTTTGTAAGTAACGTTTCGTCTCTCCAGGACCATCATCAACTTCACTTTTTTAATTACGACCCTAGAAATTTTAATACATTTTTTGCAAGCATTCAAGACCCCCAAATAATGTACTTCCTCAGCTCGAACCAGATCAGACGTTTCAAATTTATCTAAATTTTTTATTTGGATTACGCAACTTTGTCCCCATTTAAGCTACTTCATACCTCTTACCGTTTCCGAGATCCCTGTAGTGAGAAGCGAATTTGTAACAGCCTGTATATGCAAGCTTGTCTAGATTTAGATCCAAGGAACCTTTGGTGTCGTATTTTATGCAACAACATATTTGAACTTATTTGAAGAAAAATAATTTTAGTTTAATGTTTCTTATATAAATATGTAGTAACTAATAAGGTAAGTATTAAGAATAAACTCGAAACTGAAAACAATTATGGTTTAAAGGCACCTCCAACAGGTGCAATACAAGGCACATTAGTGTTGTGACATTGCAATATCATAGTATCTCGTAGATGTATTCTATCACGTGCATTTTTAGAGATTACAAAGGCAATTTCTGTCCAAACGTAACCCTTGTCAGAATTATAAATGTACTTGAGTATGCGCCTTATATCGCGTTTGCTTGGGAGAACCTTCAGATCATCAAATTATATTTATACTTATGCCAGTAAATGTGCATTGAACTAGTTTAAATGAAAATCTAGATTCAGTTTACTTACTAATTGGTTTTCCATCAACCCATTTTGTTATTCTTATATGTGCTTCTGCTCTTTTCTCAGCCTCTACTCTTAAATCTGGTTTTAATGCTCGTCTCAATAATTTAGCAGCAATATTGGAATAGTTGATGTAGCTGTTAGAGAAAATATGATTAAAAAATAAATTTATCTCAGTTTAGTGTAATACAAAAAGTGAGACATTGTCCATTTGTTGTAATGGTGGAATGTATATTTCGTTTGTTAAGATTTAGTACATGTTTTTAGCAGAGGATTTGACGCATTCACTGAAAATTGGCGTAAATTGCTATTATCTCATGGAAAATACAAGAATATTGATTTTTTTTTAACATTACCTAAAATTATTTCTATAAGCAGTTATTATATATAAATATTATATATTATTAATTGAATATACCTACCAAAATAATTCACATACACATAAGGCCTTTTATTAAAAATTAAGTTTTTATTTCCTAATGTATTATATAACCTTCAGAAACATAAATTTTTCAATGACTTACTTTAATCCCGCTTGTCTCCAGGCAGCCATATTTATATTGATAGATGATTTATATTCTTCTTAAAAGTATAATAGCAGAAAAAATATATCTCCTTTTTTACACAGAAACTATTTTTTAATGTGTGAGTGGTGAGTACAGATGAGAGAAGAACGAAAGACTGATTATAGACTGAAAATAGTGAGAATGGAATGTATGTAGATTGGATAGCTCAGATTGCTCAGAAGTGAGATGATCGATTAGAGTAAGAGATAACTACAGTTTGTGAAGATGACGACAACCAATGGGAGATGGCACCTTAAATGCAATGTTGTCAAATACTCTTCGTGTGCGTTCCGTAATTAGCTCAATAGAATTTCAGTATTGCACTAAAATTTTTGTTGAGGGGTTGGCGGCCTTGCTACAGAGAAACTGGAAAGCTCTTAGAATATAAAATACCGGGAAACTAGTAGTAGATTGCTCTGAAAGTTAGAAATTTGTTAACAATATTACTGATAGACCGCACATCAACAGCTGATGCAAAATACGGTGTGTCACATACAGAAGTATGTGGGTGTGTTCATTCTTCACTAGGTTTGTTCACTGATTTCTCTAACAGGTTGCCAACTCTTCTTAACAAAAATATTTAGTGCGTTTTACTGCAATTCTACTGAAACTAATTACAGTACAGAACGGACCCTTTTTCTTTGAACTCGTAAAAATTATAAATCTACTTTACGCTCCTTCCTTAATGGAATCATTTCTACGATTTAGGCTCTAGGCAAAGTACAGAAATATTAGTAGGAACGGCTGTACTTTCACAAGCTAATTTCAGAATTCATTTTTACTATTCATAGTTAGCACGTAATATACCTCTGTCGTATATTTTGTGGCGTGGATACCTACTTGCTCATAGTTTCATGGTTACCCCAACTTTTTAATATCACTAACTATTGCAAATAATTAAATGTCCAAAAATACTGTAAAAGTATACTTTTTGAAATATGTCACTTTAACGGGGACACGCCGTCTATGTATTTATCACGTTTAGAGATAAGATATATTTTAATACTGGAGTTATCTTTTAATTTAATCCCTTTAACGGCGACGCTGGTAATTGATTTCTTGTCTTGCAAATCCGAAAATAAATGTAATCAACAATCTAATCAACGAATTAACGTTTGATATTAAGATTTTAGTCCTTAAGAGTAATCATAATCAATTTACCTACCTATATTAATTTCTGTTTACTGTTCCTGTCGGTTAAGAATAAAAGTCCACGTATCTATATATCATGCACAAGTTATTAACAAATGTAAATTATAATTAATTGAATACACAAGCACGGCAATAAAGAGATAAAATAAATTATGTTTTCAGTTGATCCAACTAATTAAGCAAATACAATTTGAGATTAGACGTTAACATACCTTCCGATTTCATTTCTGTAATACAGAGTAATAAACTGATCCAAGTAGTTTATATTCTAATGTGCTAGAGATGAAATTTGCTGAACATCTTTCTGCTCATATAACTCCAGAATGGAGAAAACAATATATAAATTACGAGGTAGGTTTCTTTTTTTCAAATTTGCGAACATAATATAGATACCTAAATATGAATGCAAGCGATTTATAACTTTCTTTTGTTTTGTTAAATTTACGTAGTAGTTAGGTTAAGATTGATAAAACAACGTTGCCAAATAGAGAAATGAGTGGTACTTTTGTACAAGAATTGTAACCATCAATATATTGCAATTGTTTTATAAAATATTTAGTCCAAAATTTCCAAAATCGTGTAATTTAGCTATTAAAATTGTCATGGTTTAATAAACATGACACAACGTTGCCAAATTTTTGGGCGGTTAAATGTAAATATTTAATTTAAGAATTTAAGTACGCTTGTGAATAAAATATTTGCATAATCTTGTTGTTTGGAGGGATAATAAGAGAAAATAATGAAAATCAGTTATCGATAGTCCATTTTGGATATTTCCCGCCAAAAATGATAACTTTTTTATTTTTGACTTCATGAAAAAAATTACCTATGGACGTAGTATTTATATGATCTTTTGAGAACTTCAAAAATTGATTTAAAAAAAGGAACATACAACATAATTATATGCGACTTCAGCAAGATACAGGGTTACAACTTTTTAATTGTCCTATACAGGTATCAGGTATCTTTCTTCTAAGAATTACAGAAATGGTTAAATGGGCAAAAATGTGCAGAATTTTATGGCTATCACGGATTCGTTATTAAATTTAGAAAATTCCGAATAGTTCCGAACATATTCGAAGAAAACCGATTTTATGCTATTTCTTTTTTTTTTGTCGAATTTCATTTGTTTTTCAAAATTTTTTGACAAAAATAGTGTAGTCTGATATTAAATGAAGTGAGGAATTAAATCTCTGTATATTTCGCTAACACCACAATTTTTCGGCTTATTTTGGAGGGTGGGCCAACCAGTTTTTTTAGGTAACCTTTGTTGGACGATATGAAATAAAACAATTATCTAGAAACAACTATTGAAACAAATATACGACACTTACATTTTGGAAATCAAGAACATAAATTACACTTAGAACTGCATATGTAACTTTTTATTTTGACAAAATACAATTTTTATAGGAATCTGTTTTCCTATATCAAAAATAAAAAAATTGCTAGGGCGACTATTTTTGCGGAGAAACCCTGTATACAGGGTGATTCACAGCATTTGTAAAAAGAAGGAGGTATAAAAATGTTGCAAATTGGCATTACAAACTCGTGTTAGAAGTTTAGAAGTTACAATGTATTGAAGTTAAAAAAAATAAATTATTTTTAGGGATCGCTATACAAGTGAGTTTTTTAGAAAGATTTTATATATTCACTTCTATGTAGAATAGTATTAATTCATTTCAATGTTGAGATATTTAATATACATATATTTTAATCTCTCCCAAAAATTATGCATTTTGTATGTTTATTTGAAAAATTTTAAATTTAATATCTAGCACCCACTCTATGTAACGTTTACACTCCTATACTCCCTGTCACAAAATAAATTAAATTATATTAATTGCAAACGTAATTCAAATTTTTTATAAATTATTTTGAGTAGAATCACCTTCTAAAGAGATATTTATAGGTCTTATTCTCTCTGTTTTATTGTATATTTCTTTAGTATTTTTTAAATTATTAAACATATTGTTACTTAATTAAGGACCTTCATAGAGGATTTAGAGAATATAAATATATATATTGCCTATATTTATTTGACATTTTTTTTCTCACTCTCTTTAATTAATTGGGTATTTCTACTACCCTGATAGAAGTTGTCTCTTAACACTCTTACTATTCAGGAGGATATACACATTACAGTTAAAAATCAGGCACTCTATTATGTCTCGTCTATAGAAATCTTCAAATATTTGCAATATGAATTTTGACAAAGGCCTATTTGTTACTCAACTACTGTTGATTGCTGGTGAGCATTTTTATTAAGTGTGAAATATGCAAAAATGTGTGCAAAATACATTATCAAAAATATTTGGTACAGTACTTTTTCTGTTATATCAAATATCTCAAATTTTAGTCGCAGTTGATAAGTATTTCTCACCTAAACACTTTACTTTTTGCAGGAAATGAAAGCCATGTTATACATGGCCGTAGAAGAAGCTCCATCAGCAGAAAGCGTAGAGCCAGAAATTGCAGCAAGACATTTTGCAAACTTTGATGAACAGTTTTTCCTGTACTGTGATAAAGAATTAAAAAAAATCAACACTTTCTATGCAGAAAAATTAGCAGAGGCCACTAGAAAATTTGCAAATCTATATAGTGAATTAAAAGATTCTCTAATCCAAATCAGGATGGGGAAAAGGAAAGATGGGGGTGGTAAAAAAGTGCCAGCAAGGAAACTCCAGGACCTTAAATTGGCTTTTAGTGAATTTTATTTAAGTCTTATTTTATTGCAAAATTACCAAACACTTAATCATACTGGGTTTCGAAAAATATTGAAAAAGCATGACAAGGTACTTTACGTATAACATTTGTTCAAAATACAGTCATTCAAAACTTATAAGAAAAAAATTAGGAGTATATATAGGGTCAAAATTGGAATTGATTTTGTTACATATTTTTTTTCTATTCCTTACCATCAGAAAAAAAAATCAGTTCAAAGTAAATAACTCTACTTGTAATTTTTTATACGAGTTGATTTTATTATGCAGTGCCTTCTAGTGCTCAGTGATGTACCTACTTGCATTTAGTTGTTTAGTAGTAAAAATTGATTAGTGCAATGTACAAGGTCATCGCTTGGAAATGTTAGGTCTGCCTGTAACTTAGTTTTCTTTGAAAATTAAATATGATTTATTCAGTAATTTTTCAGCAATAATTCAATTGGGAGTCGTATTTTAGAGATATATAGTCTGTCTTTCCTTGTAGAATATCATGTATGTCTTTACATATTATTAAAAAACTTTTTCAGGATTACAGACAAGTAAGCTTTAATATGTCTGTCTCTAATATTGAGGGATAAACGGCCAAAAGAATGTGCCAAATGTATAAAGATTTTAAACAGTTTTGATGGCATATATGTACATTCTTAGATAAATCTATCAACTATCTCTATAATCCTGAGAAAGGGTTTTATCAGAATGTAAAAATATATAGGGTGTTCCTATAAGAAAAGACACAGTTGGAGTGGTAATCAAAAATTTTTAATACCTAACACATTTTTTATTGTTTAATTTTTATTTAATGTTTTATTTATAAATTGTAATAACAGTTGAACACACACCTAATTTTTTTTTTTCAGGTAAGTTCTGAATCACCCTGTGTAATGATTGTTAATGAATTAATGTTATTGTCGTTATTTTAGTTACTGAATACCGATTTAGGTGTCAAATGGAGGCAAGAGCAAGTAGAAACCTCACATTTCTTTACAAACAAAGATATTGACAAACTGATAAATGATACTGAAAATATGGTGACGAATGAACTTGAAGGCGGAGACAGGCAAAGAGCAATGAAACGATTACGAGTTCCTCCTCTAGGTGAACAGCAATCACCCTGGACTACATTTAAAGTTGGCCTTTTCTCAGGATCATTTATTGTATTACTTACTGCAGTCGTTTTATCTGGTACGTATGGTTGCTATAAGATATTGCAAAAAATATATTTTGCGGAAAATACTTCACATTTAAAATTTATACCTTGCTGCTATGCTAATATTTGGAAAGAATCAGAATATTTTGGGAAAAATATGTAATTCCAATAACAATCGGGTAATTTTTTGGATTTAAAAAATTTTTCCTAATAAAATTTTCTGAAACTGTCTCATAAAAATGGCAGTTTATCTTCACAAAAAATATTTTTTAATTATTGACAAGATCTACTTAATTTAAAAAATAATAATTTTATGACAAATTGTCATTTTCATTTATCGTTAAAGCAAGCGCAAGCATATAAAAAAATACTATTGCAATGTTTTAAGTCATTCAGATTTTTTATTGACTTACATATAATTACATTTTCAGCGATTTTCCATGAAAGTACTAGCGAGAATTTAAAAGTTGCATTCCGCTTATACAGAGGACCACTCCTAATTGTCGAGTTTTTATTCCTTATTGGAGTTAATGTGTATGGATGGAGATCATCAGGAGTAAATCACGTTTTGATCTTTGAGCTTGATCCTAGAAATCACTTATCGGAGCAACATTTGATGGAACTGGCTGCTATATTCGGTGTTGTTTGGGCTTTAAGTCTATTAAGCTTTCTCTACAGCGCCAGTTTAAGCATTCCACCATACGTCAACCCACTTGGTTTGGTACTAATTATGATTGCATTTATTGCAAATCCTTTGAAGGTTTTCAGACATGATGCCAGATTTTGGTTTTTAAGGATATGTGTACGTATACGATTATAACGAACGGCTCCATAATTCACGTTTTATCGCGATTTACTTCTTTTTTAATAAAAGTTAAATGTGGACATATGAAAAGCTGTTGTGTCGCAAAATAAACAATTCAATATAAATATAACATCACAAAAACAGAACAATCGTTTACTATACAGAGTGTTTAAAATCCATGTGCCATTACTCGTGGAAATTTTGCTCATCCAAAAATAAAACAAATAGTTTCTATCAACATAGGTTTGTGCTTACATTGTTTATAGTATTTTAGAGTTTATTTTTGTTTTTTATATATCTTCAAATAATTTTAATGAAATTTATGTTGTGAAAAGTGTTTAAACTAGACAGTTTAATCACGGGCATAAATACAAATTGCCATAAAATATACAGGGTGTTAATGAACTTATGTCAAAAATTTAAAACTGTTTTGGAATTGTTGAAATACATGTATTTTATTGCGGCGATCACTTACAAATAATTCTGTAACACTTTTTACGAGTTTGTAGGTTTCTTATGAAGTCAGACTGTATTCGAAAGTCAGTTCATAATACATTGTTGTAGTGATCGCCGCGCTGTTCTTCGAGACCACTTTTAATAGCCGTATTTCCAAATTTTCTTTTGAAAAATTTATTTAGCAATCGCGAATATTATGATATGAAATGGATATGTCACACTGTAGCTTGTGTGCAAGCAAATGGTGGGTACATCGAACATCTTTTATGAAATTCAGTAGTTCTCAAAAGGTTGCTCCTTACAATGTTGAGGTAAGTTAGATTTTAAAATTACATTACACTCAACACAAATCTGTGTAATTACCTCATTTTGACATGACATGTGGCAAAAATATTTTACATAAGTTCATTAACACCCTGTAGTAAGAGAGTTTAGCTACACTCTCTTACTTTTTGTTGGTACAGTCGATAAGAATTTTTTATTTTATTTCCGTACATTTGCAAATGTTTAAAACACCCAGTATTATCAAATACTGAATTTTCTTCAGAATATGGCTAGAAAAAATATTTAAAATACATTTTCTATCAAGGTTAAGATTTTTTTTCACTAGGACCTACTAAAATAAAATCATAAATATGAAATGTAAAAATATACCTCGAAAATCAAATGGACAGTTATTATTGCTTATTATGAAATGAACCAGCTAACATTTTATGATGTTATTATTTTGTTACTGATGCTATTTCTGATTAATACATAAATTAATAAAAACAACACAAAAACTATTAATTACCTTAAAATTATTCAAAATTCTGTCCTTATATATTTTTATAATAGCTATTCATTTTTTTTCGTTGCATAATCTGATTTTGTGGAACCTTTTGAATTGTTTTACATAATAAAAATTGCAATAAAAAGCGAATTACCGTTTACCTTGTATTATAACTATTCGTCCAAAAATATTTTAGGGTCGCATGTTTGCAGCACCATTCTTTCATGTAGGATTCGCTGACTTTTGGCTTGCGGATCAGCTTAATAGCTTTGTAGGTGCTCTGCTAGATTTTGAATTTTTGGCCTGCTTTTACGTTACAAACGGAAATTGGTTACAAGCTGGAGGTGAATTAGTGATCACAGATATAGATGCATGTTCATTTTATAAATACGTATTTTCAGATACTAGCCAGTGTATGGAAAAAGATTTTATTATTAGACCCATTGTAAATTGTATACCGGCTTGGGTGCGTTTTGCTCAGTGCCTAAGACGTTACTACGACACTAAAGAGGCCTTTCCACATCTTGTTAACGCAGGAAAATATGCTAGTACATTTTTTGTCGTAATATTTGCAACGTTGAAGACAATACATAAGGGTAAATTAATGCTTTTTTTATACGACATGGTCTAAATAATACGTAATATTAAAAAAATTTTGGGCATTTAGTTAATGTCAACTTGAATAGGAAAAATGAAAAAAATCTATATGAAAACTACAAATAAAAGATGTAACTGTGACACAGATCTAGTGGTCAATGCTACTAGGGACCAAAAAATGGCAGAAAGCGACCTGTGTTGCAGGTACTATGAAACCATGCACTGTAAGGGCAAAAGTAAAGTTTTAAGTGATGATATTGTGATACTGTTGATGTAATTCAATGCCCGGCGGGACATATAACCAGTAGAGAAGTTGTTTAATGCAATATCATCACTTAAATCTTCAAGTCACTTGTTTAAATATCCTGTGATTTAGCCATTAAGGAAAATCTATCGAGAAAGCTCCAGTACTTTATTTTGAGATTCATTGATTTGGAAAACAAATGTGTTTAAGATTATTTGGGAATTGTTTCCTGTGTTCACTGAATTCTTTTGCAGATAATTATACAACTCCTACAGAAAACCCGTATGTGTTTTTGTGGATAATATCTCAAATAATTAGTTCGTCTTATGCCTATACATGGGATATAAAAATGGACTGGGGATTATTAGATAAATCTGCAGGGGAAAATACTCTCTTAAGAGAAGAAATTGTTTACTCTTCCACGGTAAAATTGCTGTAGACGAATATACACACTTTACTTACTAATTTTGTTCCAGTTTTTTTATTACTTTGCCATTATCGAAGACTTCATTCTGAGATTCGCCTGGGCAATATCTTTATATTTAACCGAAACAGGTTATGTCAGCGGTGATATAATGACATCAATTCTGTTACCATTAGAAGTATTCAGGAGATTTGTCTGGAATTTTTTCCGACTGGAAAACGAACACTTAAACAACTGTGGTAAGTTCAGAGCGGTTCGAGATATTTCAGTAGCTCCAATTGATTCTTCCGATCAAACGCAAATATTGAGAATGATGGACGAGGAGGATGGTGTAGTGAACAGAGGAAAAAGGAAGCTCGGAAAGAAGAAGGAAGACAAAAAACCATTGTTACAAGACGAGTCGATAATTAGTTTTAAAGCGATTCCTGTGTCTACGATCCAGGCTTAAAAGTTTTATCGTGGACATGTCAAATTTTCTTATAAATGCAAGTACTGCCTGCCTCAATTCACCTTACTATGCAGAATGAGTTACAGTGAGGTGTAAAAAGTTTAAATAAAGCTTTTGATGCAATTGTTTAGTCGGAAGAAGTTTTAATTAGATTTTTTATACCCAATCCTGACTCACCCTGTAGACAATAAACATTTTCAATAATTTTTTTTTTATTTTTAGAGATAGAGGATAATTTAAATTAATACTACTCAAAATTTTGTGAACAATTTATCGCTCTTTTGAAAATTGGACTCGCCTGATTCTTGAACTAATTTGAAAAAACTTTAATTAGTTGATTCTCGATAAAGTAGTGAACCAACTGTACGGTGAATGTGATTTTGTTGGACCAATCAGAGTCAAGTTATGATAAACCTATAACCTACGTGTGATATATAAAAAATGTATGAAAATCGAGGCGTCTGTAAATTAATGTAAGATATTTTTTTTCTTTTTATTCATATTTTATTGGAACACATGCAAACATTTATATTTTTTGTATATTTTACGATCAGTGAACATTATTTATTGGAACAATTGGTCACTTTATTACAAATCCATAATTTACTAAAATCAAAGTGTCTTTAAATGAATGTAATTAATTTTATCTTTTTATTAAATTATGGTGCTATATAAAGATAAAAACAAATTTTTTAAATTGCTATAATGTTCACCAATGGAAAAATTTTTTACCTAGAATTCCTAGGAAATACTTTGCTCGAATTGTTATCTTTAGGTAATTTTACTAGAAATATATTGGATAAGATTAATTTTTAGTTAGTTAAAGAATTCGAGGTGAATTATTATTACTAAATTAAAGTTTTCTGTGTAACTGAGGTATGTAAAAATATTTCGTCAATCTTTCTATCAATTTAAACAAAAAAGTTCATTCTGAAGAGTCAGTGTTGAAGTCTTTGCAAAAGTAACATTTACATAAATATCTTGTAGACCGCTGAAGCTTGGGCTAGTGGTTTTCCTAAATAAAGGTAAAAAGTCACTGAATTTGTATAGGAGTATGTCAGTCAGTGGTGCAGATACTGAGAGATGTTGCTACTAAGAAACTCAAAATTTCGGCCCTACTGAACATGTTGAAAATTTGATCGAAGTATTTTCCCTCATTGTTTTTCTTCTACTTTATTTATAAAATACAGGGTGATTCACAAATGGTGACTAAACATGAAACTTCGCATTCATTGGGGAATTTTAAGGTCTTTCCTATAAAGTTTTTATTTAGGACGCTTCGTTAAAAAGATACAGGGTGATAAACTTCAAAAAATATTTTTAATTTTTTTTAGTTTTTAACATTGTATCTTTTTAACGAAGCGTCCTAGATAAAAACTTTATAGCAAAGACTCCCCTTAAAATTCACCAAAGAATACGAGGTTTCATTTTTGGTCACCATTTGTGAATCACCCAGTAAGAAATTTTTGAGTTTTTACACAGTTCTATAAATCCTCTGTAACTCTAAGAATAAGAAATATTGCTTTAAATGCAATCAAAATTCATATCATTGGCACAGAAATTTAAATATTTTAAGAGGAATTCACAATTTAACATTTTTACAATGATTCTTTTGGACTTTTGATGATGGCATTGAATTTAGAAATTATATTTATAGTTTTTTTAGTAGTTTTAGTCAATTCATTTAAATGTGCGGTTATTTTAGACTAAAAAAATGAAATTCAAAAATCACAAATACTTCGATTTTGTAATTTTCGTTTCGAAAATTTCAAGACTTTATCTCGAAACCTAAGCATTTCAGGGCATAGATATATACAAACTTCTGTTCCAAAAATGATCCAAGCAATCACAAAAAATATTTTTACATATTTAAGTTACTCTCTGTATTTCTATTAATGATGTTTTCACACAAATATTAACTTTTTAACCAGTATTTAGTATTTCATTCCATTATCTTGATAATTATATTTTATTAATATGAATTAATAGTTAAAATAATTATAATAAGGAAAATTACTGAACACTGAAACCAAAAAAAAATATGCAGATCTAAATGAATACAGAAATACCTATACAGTTATATTTTTTTCAGTGTTAAAACTATTAGTTTTAAGTATGTAAATTACTTTTATTATTATTATGATTATTATTATATGAATACGTTTATTTACTAGACTAATTAATGTGATGTAAATTATCCAAAGAAATATATATTTTTTTGAAACATTATATATTTATTAATATATTCTGTAAAAATATATGGCTGATATTTGACCAAGTCGTCTGTTACTTCAATATTACGAGGGGTGCTTTTTATATTTCGGGAATAGAGAACAAAAAAAGAAAAAATCATCGAATACTGCTTTGTTATTTTTCAAAATATTCTCCAGAAAGATCACTACACTTATGCATGCGCTCGCATCAATTTTTGAAGCACTTTTTCCATTCCAATGGAGGTACCTCCAAAACATGTATTTTGAACACATAAACCACTTCACAAGGCGTTGAAAAACATCGATTTCGTAATTTATTTTTGATGTGCGGAAATAAAAAAGTCACTGGGTGCCAAATCAGGTCTGTACGGTGGATGACTCATCAATTCAACTTTTTCAGTTCTCAAAATGTCTTGTTTGAGACAATGTGTGAGAGCTCGATTGGTGGAAAATGTGCTTCTTTGGCGGTTGGTTTCCCTTATTTTTCCGAAGCCTTCTAATATACAAATGGTTGTATACCATTCAAAATTGACTATTTTTTCTAGATTCTTTATTCTTGGAAATTAGCTGACGAGGAGTATGTTCAAATTACAAATACCAAAAAGAAGTCATTTCAAAAGAACTGTATGTATTATTTCTTACTATTTACAGGTGTTTTGGGAAATAGTACTTACCATCAATAATATACAAAAAGTCTAAGGTAAGACTGATTTAAAATACTTTTGAATAAATATCTGATACTAGAACAAATAACACAGAACATGAATGGAAAAATAAAATATGTGAAAATTTAAGATAAATAATTTAACTTATATATCTAATCCCTTCCCGAGTCCAGCCCAATGATCAGGTACTTCTAAAAAGTACCTGTGCATTGCTTCAATAAACCGTTTTTGATATTCTTCCGGAGACACGATTGTAGGCAATTTCCCCTGTCCCCCTAAAAATCCACTTTTTTTGACAATGGTTTCTAATCTCTTATCCCATGTAAACGTTCTTATATAATCTAAAATAAAGTATACATTTTCAGACTAATATTTAAGATATGTACCAAATACTCTACCTATAATTCCTAAAACTAACTCTTTATTTTCTGGATCTAGTCCTACAAGTAGAGAATAATCCATCACAGACTGAGTAAAGAGGAATTCAGTATCATTTTGTATTGCAGCTGTCAGAACAGCCTTGGAATGTGGTAAAATGTATAGAGGAGAATCGCAAGTCACTGAAAATATCTAAAGCTATAACTCAAAATAAAAAAACACACATGATCTTACACATATTTAAAACTTTTTTTTTTATAAATATAAGTTTTTTCTTTTATTGGTCATTTGCTACATTATTTCATTTTATGATAATATCTGAAAAAGTGGAAAACACCTAGTATCTCCTTTAACTAGTGGACACCATGTACAACAAAAAATTTATATTACGACATATTTACTTACTTTTAAGAAGATTTTCATCCAATAAAACTATTTCCCCTTCTTGGTTTTCAGGTACGACTAATCTATTCCTCATAGATCCTTTTAGGTCAAATTTCTGCGTTACTTTTCTATTATAGAATAAGTTTTCCATCACAAGCAAATTATTTCTATATGCGATGTTAGAGTTATTCCTAAATATAATTTGATAAATTCCTACGATTTTTCCTAACAGCGTTGGCTGTTTAGTGGTATAGCTTTTGTGCATATAAACAAAGTAGTTTGAAGCGGACTCCAAAAACAGTTGAACTTCAGATTTTGACATTTCTTTTAAAATAAATCGGTCATCTGTAAAAAAGGAAATGAGTGAAAGGAGTGAGTTTTGTTTGCCTTTTAATAAAGAATAAATAAACAAACAAAGCTCTGGTGTATACAGCATTCCGTGAATATCCCGAAATGTATGTATTAGAATTAGACAAATGGGAAGACACATTAATATGAGGTTAAAAGCAGAACACAGGGCAGATACAGGACACGTGATGGATCTATCTAATACCAGAATTCTACTGAGGGTGAGAAAATTTTACAGAGATGCAACAGAAATCCAGAAGAGTCAAGATAATTTCAATTGAGACCCACTACATATATGGAATTTGGAAATGACTCGAGACAGACGAAATAATCACCATGGACCAGGGCACACAGTAAATGTAAATACCAGCTAGAGATGCGTCTCTCAAAACATCAAGAACCAACGACACGGCAACCAACCAGTCAGACAGTTTTTTTACTCTACATTCTAAAAAAAATTTGAAATCGGCCAAAAAATAAAGAAGAGAAGTTACAGGCTTGTACCACATTTAAACGCGACATCATGGAGTGCTCGAACATGTATTGAATTTGACGAAACTTGGCGATAAGACATTTTAAGGGATGCTGAATGAGAATACATAATCTGTTTTTTAGAAAAAATCGCTAATACCAATTAGTAGTATCGCAGTTACATAGAGTTCTTTTTACCCTACATTATAAAAAAGAAATTTTTGAAATCGGCCAAAACATAAAGTTACAGGCTTGTATCACATTTAAGCGCGACACCCTGTATATATTTATCTTAGGTATATATAAANAAAAACGTTTTAATAAAAAAAATCTACTTTATATACGTAGGTATATGTAGGTACCTTAGATATATATTAATATTCTGAAAATAACGCTGAAAATTTAAGGTATGTCCCTGTCACGGTAAATTGTTACAGTAGTTCCGATAACAGAACTTTATTGGCTTATTTCTCATTTTTTTCTTCGAATTCCATGTCAACAAATATTGTAAGGACTATATAATTATGCCTCAATTTAAGACACGCCTTCAAATATCACTTGTTAGGGCAGATAGGCAGATCAATATTTAATAAGCCTTTGCTACAGCTTGTGTATATTTCCATCTTAATTTATTATTTATTTGATAATAGCATGTGCATTTAATATCTTTTTTTTTTTAATATTAGTAAACCACAAACAGGGTGTAATTATGCAACATACTGAATCTTTTTTTATATAGTTTTCTCAGAAAACTTTATTCCTGGTTTCCGCATAAAGAAATTAGTTTCTTCATTACCAAAATTTGTCAGTTATTATTGTGGAAAAAATATAAATACGGGATTGTTAGAATATGAACTTAATTAGTAAGTTTTTTTTATGCATACAAATGATTCTAAACAAATAATTATTGAGATCCAAAAACGTAAAACAACTGTTACATCTATTTCCACCATCTTTTCATGTAATAAAAGGATTATTATAATAAAAATGTTAGTAGAGAACGCGTTTCATTGGGACACATAAAATATTACATAAAAAAACGAGTCACTATGTTCAGCATGTGAAGCAACATAAAAAATTGTACTTATTGCGGGAAGCACAATATCTGCACAGTTTGCCGCTATCAGCACGGCAAGAACATCATTTGAAACAGGTATCGCAGTGAAAGGATTAATATTACTCACCCGCAGTTTTTGAAAAATTCGAACCAGACTTTCCACCTCTTGCATTCCATTGTACCGATCTAGACAACGATCTGACATATGCTTCTTCTCCCATCGGTAGCACCAATGACCTCAATGTTGCAAATTTCTCAGCTAAATACACTCTACAGAAGAAATTGCAGTTGGGATCTTGGAATTGTACGTCAATGTGACAGTTTCTAGATTTTTTTGTGTCTTCGGTTTTTTCCGTTGCTGGTGACGTCTGATCAGACTGACTAAAAACAATAAGCCATATAAATATCAACATTCGTCAGTTCTTGGTGATACCCACTTTGCATCAGAATTCGTAGAATTAAGAGGCGAATTGACTAAATCTGGTTTTGAGTCTTTGTTCCGTAAAAATCCCAGAAGATTAAGCGACTTATCGTCGTCACTTTTTTCCTTATCAGAGTTGCTCTTGCGTTTAGTTACAGGACTAGGGCTTTGTTCCGCATTTTTTTTAATAGTTAAATCTTCAAAAGCTTTTTTATAATCCACTGAGTTTAAGGTATATGAAATAATAGAACTTGGTTCATTCTCGTAGACAACTATCGGTATTGATGTACCAAGTGGAAGAGTGTAGTGTTCTTGAACACCAAATGGAGGCTATAAATGATTAAAAGACAGAAACATATTATACGATCATTTTTAGGCACTTACAGATATTGACGTCAAAGTGTGTACCGAAGGTAGTAGCTGTGACAGAATATTTTTAACGGTTTTTTTGTCTGATTCTTTTTTGCCATCGTTTACATCTTCACTTTGAATCATAACCGTTCCGTCATCTGAGTAGGTTCTGTGATGACTTTTCGGAGATGAAGGACTGTGATAATCATCTAAATGTAAAACATTATATACACTTTTAAATGATTTCAACACATTTAAATTTTGCATTTAACACAATTATTAATAAGTTCATGTATAAATTTTTTTTTTTCAAAAACAAGCTTTTAGTGACGTCATTTTATTTTCGTATTCTTCTCAGCAAACCCTTTCATTTGATACCCATATCACGGGGGTGCATAAAAAATAACTGGTCCGCCATCTTTGGGAGTCTGCCATATTGGATTTATAATGACGTCACTTAGCTAACCATGCATTGTCATCCAAACTAAACATGTATGCAAACTTTCAGCTCAATCGATTGGAGTTTTAAAATTCAGTTGCAAGATTTCACCCATACTAACAAGGCAAGTTAAAAAAAAGCTTGTAATAAAAAGTAGAGTATTTCTGATCTGATGAAAATGGAAATTATTTAAAATTATGATCTTAAAATGCTTACTTACATTCGTTATCCAGACTTTTTAATTTCTTGAATATTAAATTACTTGTTCCTTTTTCTGGTTGTTCATTTATTTGTAATTCATTGGATAATTCTGATGTTACTGTTTCATCAACACTGGAGTCTGATTCTATTTGAGAAGGCTTGTCCTTTTTTTTGTCAGTATCCTTTTTACGAGTGGCTTCCGATAGCCTCACATTCCAAACATCCACAGTTTCCACTATTGATTTTTTTATTTTAATAAGAACATCCGATATTTTCCAATATGCTGCATACAATTCTACAAATTTCAGAAAATGGATACATAAAACATACAAAATTTTACAGCTCCGATAATAAGAAGTTTATACCAAGATAGGTTAGAAATGTTTCATTTTTCTGATTCATTGAGATTTCGCCAAAGCCTCCGAGATGTGCACCAAGAAGTTGTAAGACATGCCTACTATTTAGCGAAAGTCTCTGAGCTGTGTACCACAAGGATGCAAGATATGCTTACTGAATAGCGACGGCTTTTGAGCTGAGCGATAGCAATATGTTCCGAGTTGCACAATAGAGAATATAAGACAAGACATGATTACTAGATAGCGATGGTCTCTGAGCTGAACAATAGATATTTGAAGGGTATTATTAGATTTTCCTACTATTTAGCGAAAACCAGCTGTGTACCAAGAAGGTGTAAGACATGTCTAGTATTTAGCGAAAGCTTCTAAGCTAGATATTTAGAGAATATCAAAAGTCCCTACTATTTAGGGAAGGCCTCTGAGCTGTATACCACAAGGATGCAAGATATGCTTACTGAATAACGACGGCCTTCGAGCTGAGCGATAGCAATATGTTCCGAGCTGCACAATAGAGAATATAAGACAAGACATGATTACTAGATAGCGATGGTCTCTGAGCTGAACAGTAGATAATTGAAGGGGATTATTAGTTGTCCCTACTATTTAGCGAAAGCTAGCTGTGTAGCAAGAAGGTGTAAGACATGTCTAGTATTTAGCGAAAGCTTCTAAGCTGATATTCAGAGATTATCAAAAGTCCCTATTATTTAGGGAAGGCCTCCGAGCTGTATACCTCAAGGATGCAAGATATGCTTACTGAATAGCAACGGCCTTCGAGCTGAGCGATAGCAATGGGTTCCGAGCTGCACAATAGAGTATATAAGACAAGACATGATTACTAGATAGCGAAGGTCTCTGAGCTGAACAATAGATATTTGAAGGGGATTATTAGATGTCCCTACTATTTAGCGAAAGCCAGCTGTGTACCAAGAAGGTGTAAGACATGTCTAGTATTTAACGAAAGCTTCTAAGCTAGATATTCAGAGAATATCAAAAGTCCCTACTATTTAGGGAAGGCCTCTGAGCTGTATACCACAAGGATGCAAGATATGCTTACTGAATAGCGACGGCCTTTGAGCTGAACAATAGCAATGAGTTCTGAGCTGCACAATAGAGAATATAAGACAAGATATGATTACTACACAGCGACGGTCTCTGAGCCCAATAATACATATTTGGAGGGAATTATCAGATGTTCCTACTATTTAGCGGAAGCCAGCTGTGTACGAAGAAGGTGTAAGATATGCCTAATATTTAACGAAAGCTAGGAAGTGCAAGATATGGTTATTAGATAGCGATGGTTTCTGAGCCAAACAATATACATTCAGAGGAGATTATCAGATGTCCCTACTAAGAGCTGCTTATTAGATAGCGGTGGTCTTTGAATTGGAAAAGATATTTCGAAGGGATTACGATTTACCTTTTTCTTCAAAGTCTTTATTTTCAATTGTTGGGGAAGTAAGTTTTAATTGGACTTCCTCAACTTTTTGCTTAAATAGCACTTGCTCCTTACAAAGGAGTTGTTTCAAGTTACCAATATTTTCCAATTCGTCCACTGGAGAATATGATAATTTATCTTGTATCAAAGAGAATATTTCATGGCCCTTTTGTGCCATAATTCGAACTTCGTCGATTAATTTACTCTGGAATTGATTTGCATCATTAGTAATTTCAATTAACAGTGGAGGCAGAGATATCTCCCAAATATTGATGTACGTGTATCTGAAAAGTACGTACATTCATTTTATTTCCTCGTATAAATCAAGTAGTTAAACTTACTTAAACGATGCTACATAATTTTTGAAACCGAAGTACTGGTAATGATCATGATGCAAGCTGTGGTTGCAAGAATATTGGCCTCGTCTGCTGAAAACGTCTCCGTGGAACTTGGATTCTAAATATTTTGCAAAAGAGTAAGACCACGTGTCTGCTGACATAGGTACGACGGGGGAAACACTTTGGCATTTTGTACACCAGGTCCACATAACTATACTTTCCTCAGAAAATTCATTTTCAAAGTAGTTTAATGATATACTGACACATCCAGAGTTATGGACGAATCGTCTCGTATGTTTCACCATAGGGGTGTCGCACGATTTAGAAGGACAATAATATGTAGGTCTAAAACAGTATCTTTCCAAAAAACAACCCAAGGGAATATCGTTACGTCCGTAGAAATCCATAAATACAACCCTTAAAAAGATTAATTTTATAAATAAACCGTTTTTTTCACAAGTGAACAAATGACAAGATAACGAACGAAAATCAGTGTGATTCAAAATAAACTACATACACACATTTCAAATGGAAACGCTTTTTTGTAAAAAAAGGATTTATTCACAGATTTAATCTATTTCCGTTCTTTTTATGGGGTAAGCAAACGTATGGAATTATAAATTGATTAAATAAACAAATAAAATGTTCTATAATGTATTCTTAAATGTGCAGTTCCAAATTAAAAAAATAATTTTTAATTTTTGTGGATGAAGTAGTTATAATTACGAAAAATGAAAAAAAAAACATTGATAAGTTAACAAAACATTAAGAACAATTAAATCTTGATGGAGTAATAACTAGAAAATAAAATCTACAGAAGTTGGGGAAACTGTTTGTCCTGAAGTAAGTTTTTTAGATTGGTTATATCATTACGATTTAAACGTGCAACTTTAACTTACCAAGGGTTCACACAAAATGCCGGTGCATTATTCGACTCTGCACTGAAGCTACAAAATAAAACAGCCAATTTTTGGTGGTTTGTCGGATCGAGCACATCTTTGGTGCTTTCCTGTTCTAATTCCAAAGTTTTCTTAATGTCATCTTTCTTCGTAACAATGCAAATATTCTCTTTTTTCTCATATCTACCACCGCACGCTCTAAAATTAGCAAGCGAATTTTGAATATTCACGTCTTCTACATTTGTGGTTATTTTCGTTTTTAAAAAGGCGTGCAGTGGTTTGATCTGAAACAGCATAAAATAAATACAGCGTGTAAGAAGTTTGACTGACATTACTTCAGCATAAGATAGTGTAGTCATAAATGAACAAAAAAGTTGTATATTACAGGGGTGTAAGATTAACAGTTTTCAAAATACAGCGAGTATTAATATTGGGGATTTTCAACACAACCTGACAACAGCATTTAACCTAACGCGACACAGCTGGTGCATACCACATGTGCACGCAGCAGACTTGTCCTACGGAAAAAATGTAAACAATTATTGTGAAACATTTAGTAAATTTCAAGACAATTGTTTTCCAGTTTTTAAATAAATAAAATAAAATGTATCGATTTTGTAGTACGAAGATAGTGTTGTGCTTAAATTTTAGCTCAAATTTTAGAAATAAGGAATCTCTTAAAACAGGAACTTAACTTTTAATCAAATTATGAATTTAAAAAATATGTAATTAAAGTACCCAAAGATTCACGTCATCCAAATACTCATACGTATTAAAATTCAGTAATTTTTAAACACACAAGTACAAAACAAACTAGAAAAAATGCTCAAAATGTCCACCACCACTTTTGACACCTTCGAATCCAATTTTCGCGCACTCCCTGGAAAACACCTCAAGGAAATAGTGGTATGCAAAAAACACTCAGACATGGTCCAATTCCAGATACCAGAATTGTGTATTGCTGGACAGCTTAGTACCTCGTGTTATCCGACGCGCCGTTGTCACATTGCTCGATATGAATTTTATTGAATTTTAAATTTAATTATTTTTTAGAATTAAGCATAAACAAGTTAAAAAAAGTGATAAACATTGTATTTTATGGTATTCTATGCACGCGGTTATGTCAATATTCCTTAATTAATCGAACTTTTGTACATCAAGTTGGATATTTCTCGGAAATGGTTGAGTTTAGGACTCATGTCATATAAGGTGTTTTTGTATATTTCTATCGTCTGTTAAAATTAAGGCAGTCAAACTTCTAACACCTTGTATAATATTCAATAAGAGTTTTAATTCAATTTCAAATAAAATTAATAAAAATATTTAATGAGAATAATCACCAAACAAAAAGTACCTTTTTGTTATTAGAATTTCTGTCAACTGGAGTTAACTCTTCTTTCCATTTATTCTTTTTATTATTACCGAACTGTTCACTGAAGTATATATACCTCGGAAAAAATTGTCTCAGTTTGCATTTTTTTCCAAATTCCGTCTCTAAATAAGGTACCGAAAAAACTATAAATGGTGATATACATAATATCGCATCGTCCAGCCATTTTCTGAAAATATTAGACAAGGGTAATTCAGCCACTGTAAATGTTTCTCCTGTATCCACCTTTGTAGTTTCATTTTCGAGAGTGTAAGAATGTAACGGATCTGTAAAATCTTTAATTGTTTCCACTGTTATTTTCTTCGCCTCGATTACTATTTCATTTTTCTCATTATTGCTCTTTTTAGCGACTGTCGGTTTTTCAGTTTCAGATGCAGAGCCTAGTAACTTCGAATTCAAGTTAGTTATAGTCTTTGGTGTTGGAAAATCTGGTGAATTTTCTTTACTGTCTTCCAAAAATTCACATTTTGTATTTGGCGGCATCGCAAATTCGTCCATTAAAAAGGACTTCTCTAAACGCCAGTTATATGCTGTAAATAACATGAAAGAGGCCACTTTTTTCATTTGAATTAATTCAGCCTTTGATCCACCTCTCAACAAAACGGTACCACCTAGATGAGGAAGCGGTAGGCCATCAAAGAACATTAGCGTTTTTACTCCGCCTAACAATAATTATACGAGTTAAGTAAAGTTTAATTCTGTACAAAAATAATACTTAACACGTTTAACAGTAAATAGTATTTTAACTCACCCCTTTCAGTATCAAAGCTTTTTACATAAAATCTTTTGCACGTCCCCAACTTTGGTCGCCCAATATGAGCGTCAACGGCTGATACTATGTCTGCTTCCGTACAACGAGCCAATCTTTCCAAAACGCTTTGTTTTACGTTCTGTACGAGGGTAATTTTGTGTTGCCGTAACATATCTTGAGCAAGTCTCGATACGTTTCGTTGCACTAACACGATATTTGGTTGGAGAGCAACTATACGAGCTGCCACATTTCTTAAGTATTCATGTTCCTAAAGATGTAAAAAAATTGCAATTATAATAATATGTAATAAATCAATCAAAAATTAATCTGTGTCCATTCACAAAGATGTTAAGATAATTTAAACAATCACTTATTAGAGAGAACAAATATTTTTTCATTTTAGCACTATAATTATTAATAACATTAATTAATTAATTATTACTTCCTATACATTTATATAACAAAACTTGAAATTAATATTTTTTACCTGCATTAAAACTGGCTCTAAAGACATTAATCTTCCTTCAGTCCTTTGATAAACGATCGAACATTGTAACAACAAAATTCTTGGGTTTTCAAGTTCTGTTAGCATACCCTTGTGGGCGACATTTTTGCTGCATACTATTCCTCCAACTAGTGCCGTTTCCTTTCGTAAGTTTCCAGTTAAGATTTTAAATTGTACGTAATGTCGAATATCCAAATCAACGGCATCATGATTTTTATCTGAAAGATTAATTTGCCATTTGCTGAAAATTTTCAGTGTAAGGCAATTATTTTACCTGGTCTAATAACGGTAATTATATTATGTATTAAAGGAATAATTATATCGGACCATGAATGAGACAACCCCTTAAATGACAGTAACTGCTTCATTAAACTTTGTTCGTGCTGTTCGTATGTCTCACTTAATAAACCGTAGGCTAATTTCTCACCATTTTCATCTCTTAATGCCGACACATTGAACCAACCTTAAATATTTAGAGGTGTTATTTCTGCAAATGTTTATATATAGTTTTTTTTATTATTACCCGATTCAGGAGCTAATTCTCTTTGTTCCGAAGGCCTTACAATTGTGGTTTCTTGCTGTTCTTTATAATCTGGTTCTATAGAATCTGGCGACTTGTAACCTGCCTCAAAAGGGCGCGACAAGTACACTGTGTTTGCTTCTAAATTCAAATCCAACATGTAAGACGAAGATGATGTTAGATTTCCTTGATTTAAATTTATTGGAGATGTTTGTTCATTATCTGAATCTAGAAATATTGTCTATTATAAAGAAAGAAATATTATGGGTTATCAGGTCACTATGAAAAAAAAGACAAAAAAATATAGAAAGTCGGCAATATACGAGGTTTAATTAAAAAGTAATGAAAATGTTCAAATTGCATGTGTTGTATATTGTCTATCAAGTTGATTCTTTGTTTTTGTATCATTGTACAATTTTATTAACAGTTTTTTCAAATTTTGGTCAGACTTTAACACCACTATATTTGTAATTTATTTACAATAGTGGTGTGTGTGGCACCTTGCGGAAATCCAAACAAAATCAATAATGGATTATTTTTTTCATATAAAAAAAAAGAACCCATATAAGGAATTTTAGCCAAAACCTAATTAAATTCTCCAGCAATAAAGAAGTTGCAAATAAAAATGTAGCTCTGACATCCTATTCCTTTTCAACTATCAATATTGAGACTAAAGAACGCCACTCACGTTCCAACGCCGCAGTACAATTTTGTCGAATGCGATTGCAGTACAATTGTGTTGGAAATCGGATGGGAACACACACGTAACGATTTTGCAGTACGAATTTTACTTTCAAATGATAAACATGTCAGATGAAAATACACTTTTAGCGGCTCTTGCGCTTTGTATAACCGAAAAGACGAAAAAAACACAAGTAACGTAAGGTGGTGGTGCAAAAACTGGTTATTAAAAAGACATACATACAGTCACGCCCATTTATTAGAAGAATTGCGATTTTATCATGATATGATGGCGATTTTATTTTCCAAAGACATTCTTGTTCTTTATCCAGGTCAAAAAAATCTCTTAAAAATGTCTCGCTATAAGCCATTTTCGAAATTCACTAGCAAATGATTTGTTCCGCAGTATTAAAATCGTACATTCTAATCGCAAATCACAATACACGGTCAAATAAACGACCCAAGCAACAATGCCGTACTGCAGCAGACTGACTGGTTTGTCTGCAATCAAATCGCACCGACTTGGTCGAACAGCGAAAATACACGATCAAATTATGTTCAATTTTATCGCATTCGACAAAATTCTACTGCGACGTTGAAACGTGAGTGGCGTTCTTAAGATACATTTGGCTCAATCAACATTTTAGTCTCTAATATTTCTAGTTTTAAGATTTCCCAGCCTTTCGGAGACATCTTGTATATAAAATTCAAAACTCGTAATAAGTAGTTGCTTTTTCTTATATTAAATAAATAAATAATAAATTAGGAAACGATAAACTGAATATTCTACTGGTATGAAATGTTAAAACATGACTAATATTTATTTAAAACCTAATTCAGTGTACCTGTCATGCTAGACTCTTGAGGGATTTGTTGCACCCAGCTCGGTTCCTCTTGAGAGGAAATTTCAATTCTTTTCTCGGGTTGTGGCAATGTCATGAGACTTCCTCGTTTATAGAAAGCATAGCCGTCGATAAACGATGCTGTTTCCGATGCATTTTCTATATAGCCACCTTCTAAAAGTGCTTGGCAAATAGCTGATGCTTGAACTCTGCAAATTTCAAAGCAATAGACATTTCTTTTGTAATTTACGAATAATAACTATATAAGAAAATCAACAGAACAAATGTGAAGAATGGAAAATTGACGGCTGATGATAGGGTGTAGGGTCCTAAAGATAAACATATCCGTACCTGTTATTTGCTTTTTGTTGGAATATTAACCAATCAACAAGCTCAGAACCAAGAATGCACTGGGTATAAGTCCTCAACCGATACCTATGTGTGTCAAAAGGTACTCCGGTGGTAGGTTTACAAATTTCTTCAAATAAATTCCTAAGCGATATTGAATTCTGTAGAGCTTTACATTTTTCTTCTGTTGTCAAATAGGTGACATGAGAACTAAAATATTTAGTTGGTAAGTTGTACTCCATGAAAAACTGAATCATGAAAATGTGAATATAATCACTATTAAATGTTTAAAATTTTCCTAAACCTTTCTGTTTTATCCTATTTGGTACAAATTCAATTGAGGTGATACAAAATTCAGTCTCGTAGTGAGACTTTAAATGGTAACATCGCTAACCAATTTTTGTCAACAAAAACAAATAAAATATGCTTCGATAATAATTGAAAATGAACATATTCAATTTGTTTTAAACTCATATTAAATCAGACATTTAATGTACAGAAGTTAACGCTTGCTAAGATATAACCTACTAAATAGGGTAATATGAAACAATATTTTGTAATATCACTTTTAATTATTTTACCTAGAGATTTTAGCTAGCTAGTTTGTTCGAGTATAATATATTTTGAGTAGGTAATAAATATTTTTTAGATATGTAAATAATAATATACAAGGTGTTATTATTTTTAGTATCCCCATTCCATTAATGGCCCTTAATTTTTTTCAGTCTTATTTTATCAACTGAACATACAGGGTGTATCTCAGTTATGAAGAATTTTTCAACAAAATTTCGAAACATCTCCATTAATTTTCATTGTAGAATCTTATGGCGATGTTTGGTAATCATTTTAAATTGATTAATATGATGTTTAGTAAAAGCCTTAGTGGACAGCCAAATATTTCATTACATTCTTTACATCTAAAATTACCTATCTGAGTTTTTACTAAACTTTTAAAGGCACATTTTTTTAAATTAAAACAAAGGAAAAAAATATGGGTTAGGTATATGTTCTACGAACAGTTAACTTTTTTTTAGTAACTCTTACTACGGATTTGAAATTGGTCAAGGTAGATGCCGTTAATGAATGGTTTTACAAATCAAAACATTATACAATTCAGTAAAATAATTACTACTTTGCATCCTACCTTCCGGAGGCGAACTTTTCTTCTTGATAACCAACAGATATTTTTCTTTTTGCAGTATTTCCTTCCGTCATATTATTGCATAGTGATTGGGTAACATTATCTTCCAGATCTCTAGGAGAAAGTGAAGATCCAAATTTTGACTGTAAGTTTTCCTGTAAAATTTTCAAGTCTGTTGACAAATCAGTGCCTAAATCAGAAGTTTGTAGATAGGATAGGACTACTTTGCAACAATATGTACATACTCTTAAGTCACCTGTAAATTAAATCAATTTAACATTAAATATTAAGTTTCCCAGCAAACACAATCAATGGTCATATATGCCAGTTTTTGTGTTTGCTGGGTTGTTTAATAATATGAAATGAAACATTACCAGAGCGACTTACCAGTACAACCAAAAATTTTTCCTGGAATTTGCTGATTACAGCACTGCGAACAAAATATTTGTCCACATACTCTGCAGTGGTGTCGTCTGCGAAATGTAGTAAATTTTTCAGAACATTCATAGCATTCCTTACTTACTGAATCAGGCATCCAATACTGTTTTAATTCTGTATCCCCATAATCTTGTAAACTCTAAAGCAGAAAATTAATTCAGATAGAATTATAATGTAATTCTGGTAGAAATATATGTATTTTTATTACTGCTTTTGTGACAATAAATATATGGTATAATACAAGAGACACTTACTGTGCTTTTTAACGCTAATAAGTTACTTATTCTCTTTAAAACATTAGGTAAACTACGGCCTTCATTTACATCAACATTATAAACATTTGCTGTTGATTCTTTTCCAGCATAAGCCTCAACTGAAGAGTTAATAGCCCAATTAGGAAGAGATTCTTGACCATCATTATCTAAAGTTTCACTAGTTTGTTCGACTTGTGTTGTGTTTTTAGTTATTTTAAAAAAATTCGATATAAGTTGTCCAACGCTTTGTGGTCTTTCTTCAGGTTGTAAAGGAGCAAACTCCGTTAATTTTGTAGGTGATTGCAAGTTTTTATTCATGATATTTAACGTAAAGTTATAATATTTACGTAACTATTTGCATTTTAATTAATGAAATAAAAATGAAATTATGATAGATAAATACCACAATACGCTCACAACAACAGCTGACATCAACTGTCATCTGTGACATCTGCCGGTGCTGTCACGGAATAGTCGTTTTACTGATGCACAATTGGATGTTGTTGGTCACGTGGTTACAAGGAATCCGTCATCATTACGCATGCATGTGGATCCACGCTTTTTCACAAAATATAAGCGCGTTCGGTTATTGTCTCACAACTCAGATCGTTCTGTATTCCATATTATTCATTTTCTGTTTATTTAATCTGAATCCACCTGTATTGTGAATCGTAAACTTAATTTGGAACGGGACACGGTTCTCCTTAGATTATAATCTGATACCGAAAAGCTGATTGGCTGAATTTATAAACCCGCCATATTAAACCAATCAACGGCTGTGATTTCAGGTTACAGTCTAATGACGTCATGCTATGCGAGCCCACTTCACAAAAGTGATCTTGGATCTTGGTATTTTCGGTTAGTCTCGTTAGAAAAAGCCTAAATATAATCATTTGACTTTGACAATTTTGACATTTGTAAAGAATGGAAACTATAAACTGAGTAATGCAAAAATGATTGATGACCAAGTTACTTCGTAGATTGTGGATTGTGTATTTGTATATATTTAGAAGTGATATAACTGTCACAGAATAAGAAACAAAACAAGTGTTGTTTGTTTGCTATTTTTTATTTTTCAGTTGTATTATTGGAATTAGTAATGAAATTCCTTGAATACGTGTGTAGTTTAAATAAATCGGTCAGAAATAAATAATTAGTAAGTAACAATCATGACAGAATTGCTTATTTCCCGTGGCGATACATTTCCTAGATCTTTTTTGGATACCTACAGAGCTAATAGAGCCACTGAACAATTTTATAATGATTTGTCATCGAGTAAAAGTGATGAATTGGTCTTACAAAACTCAGAATCTCTACCAGTATCCGAAGAAATTCATCATGGACATTCAGAGAACCTCCTTGATGTAACATCGTCGATATCACCCACAAAAGAAGAATTTTTAGATAAGGCTGAACTTATTCTACCCAAAAGTCATAGAAGACGAATACCAGTATATGATAGGGTCGATCCAGAGGATAGTATTAGAGATATTGTTACAGAAAATGACTTCTACAGGTATGTTTACTGATATTCCTTATTTAAATTGGTTATTTCAAGATTTATATGCCAAGCTGGTGTATATCTATAGTATTTAGTCTACGTGAAATTTTTTTATTCATAAAAGTCAATTTGCACGCATGATATAGGTAAGCATTAATTTACCACATAATTTTACATTTTGTGATAATTATGGTTGCGTCAGTGTACCGACAGATATACAAGGGATGTTTAATGTTGAATGATTTACAAGTATGTGGATACTGATAACAGTTGGGTATACAATTGAATTTAGTTATAATAATTTCTGTTTTTGGAAAAATATAGTGCCTGTATCTGTATGATATAAGGTATAAGGATGCACATGCATTAGCGAAAGTCCACTTATGAAATGGATGATCATATTCGTACTTAACAGTCAGCATCAGCGGACATACTTTGTGCTTTGTGATAACAATCTTATTATTCTGATTCTGCATTACGTTACAAAGTATCAGAATTCATGTCAATGTTTCAATATTAGAATTTGACGAAAATTTTTATATAGAATCGTATATCACCATTTTATCCATTTTTTTTTTATTGATTCTGAGATTATTTCTAAATGACAAGTGGGTATATAATTTAAACAGGACTGGGAATCATTTTTTAATGTCATAATTTGATTAAAAATGTTTAAGATTGTTACAGTATTTTTAGTATGTTCATTCAACAAGATAAATCACTAGAATCACTAGAAGTTAGAGAAATATGTGTAAGTTTTATTGTTACTATTCTTGCTCTATTTCTATTACAAGTGTGAAAATATTCTTCATTTAAGTATTCTATAAACAATTCTCTTTTTCACTGCTCATTTGGTTACATTTACATTTTTTTCGAATTCAGTTAAACTAGAATAGAATTTGAATAACAAAAATATATCGTAATTTAAAAACAAGAAAAGTTAGAGTTTGTACTTTTAAGTTTGTGTGTGTAGTAATCTCAGTGGAATAATGATGCAGTCGTCATGTAAATGAGATCTAAAATAGTTAAAGCACGTTTTATTAATACCGTGTTATTTTGTATATAAAAGTAAACAGAAATTTGTTACAACAATGCATATATCCACTATTGTAAAACGTCAATTTTTAACAGTTTCTTGTAATTAATAGATAAAATATTGTTTTAGATTTGTGTTATTCAAAAAACACTATGACAAATATTTACATCTTTCTCAGAAGTATGAAGAAGCACGAAATATTGCATATTACTTAGAGGAAAAGTATCATGAAGTGAAGGTAATGCTCATAACTATTAACAATATTGCTGATATTAATTGTATCATGTTTTTTAAACAGATGGAAAGGGACGATTTAATAGAACAAAGGGATAAACTAACAAGACGTTTAGAATCGAACGAGTCTTTATTGAGAGAAAAAGAAGATGAGGTCTTTCTGCAGTTTGAAAGAGTTGTGTATTTGGAAGAGCAGTGCGATAAGGTAAAATAATTAAGTTGCTTTTGCAGTGGTCAGGGTTATATTAAGATCAAATAACGGGCTAAGACACATTAAAATTTTTAAATTTAATTTAAATAATGTGAATATTTAATATCCTTACTGTTTTAGTTAAAAGCAGAAAAAGATAAATGCCAAGAGCAGAAAGATTTGATAGAGAAGGAAAGAGATAAAACACTGAGAATTGTAAGAATCTCGTATTTATAAATACTTTTTGTAAACATTAATAATAAATTTTTAGCTTAAGGAGCAAGCAAGAGAGTCGGAATATAATAGACGAAGATTAGAACAAGCTAGACAAGAAGTGGTTCGTCATATGACGATGATAAAGAATGAAAAGGAATGTTTAGAAAGAGAGGTATTAAAAGTTGTTGAACTAGTAGATTAATATTAATTCATCCTCTTAGTCTATTGTTTTCAAGGGATTGGGCATAAATGTTGTTTTTTTTTATATTTTTTATATCACTTGAAATATGATAATTAAAATTTACCACTCTACTACAGGGTTGATAAAAATGATTTATCTCAAAAAATAAAAAAAATCAATCATTGCATTTTTTGAGTTTTGCAATTTATTTACTAATGAAGTTACATTTCAATTACAGAATGATCAACTAAAAGAAGCGCTGGAAGCAGAACGTAAAGGATTGGGAAGGTATTTAATTCCAGTTCAAAGAAGAAGAGTAATAAATGATTCACATTGTTTAGAAAATCAGGTAACACATTTTAATATTATAATTGAATTCATTGAATTATTTTCCTCTGAACTGAATACAAATTAAGTGACAAACGTGTACAAATATGTGGCATCATTTTTTACGACTAATTAATGCCGAAGGTTTTAGAGTAGTAAATACCGAATACGTAATATAAAATTTTTTATAAAACATTTGAATTTTTATAAAATTGGTTAAAACTTTAAAACCCCACTTTTTTTGTAATTTTTTTCGTTATTTCAATAGTGTATTAATTATTTTTTTGTACAGTTTTTTACTAAAAGAAATAAAATTTTCATATGAACTTTTCTCATTTGTGATCATTTTCAAAATTTTGTTGGTAGATTAACATCCTGTACATATTGTAACATCCTAATTAACCAGAAACACTTTTTTTAACATATAAATTTTTCATAAATCTGAATTTTGATTAAAACACTGCAATTGACAAATTACAATGCAAAGTTAGAAAAAAAAATTGATTTTAAACATGGCTAGTTTGTTTTTATTTTCTTATTTTGATTAAATTATTTTAACATAATTTAGAAAACCGAGAATATCTCGAAGTATCAGGGAGTGTCGGAGTATTCTCAAATTTTCATAATTTTTCTTAAATTTCAGTTGCAATTGATGTTTATTTACCAAGTATGTACTGCCACTGGATGTCACTAAATTATTCTGTTAATGTATCTGTCTCAATTTTTATTAGTCTGTCCAAAAATTCACACAATATCATCATAGTATAGTCGTTACTATATCAGTTGGAACCCCAGAAAAATTTTGCCCTGTCTAGATATTCTATATTCCGAGCTATATTCCTATTTAGTTGACGAAATTCTCTAATTTTTTGTAAATAATCTTCGCGAAGTGCAACTATACATCGTGATTCCATAATTACCATACGATTGTCAAGTTTTTTATATTTAAAACCGTTTTGTAATACATATCGTAAAGTATCAAAAGATTTATAATTATAATCAGGATAATCGCTTAATTTATTTCGGATCATGTTTAAAGTAGGAACTTTATTTTCTTTATACATATTATAAATTGTTAATTTTGTATTTTTCCGTTTCCTCTTTGTACCGTGATTAATAACGTCTCCTTCATTAATTACAGGATAGATTGATGTTTTTGATATTTTAGTTAATTCGCTAATCCGTTTCCTAATTTCTTTATCACATTGTTCACCATTTTCTCTTTTCAAACATTCACATATATTTCAAATAATACGCTGACTTTGTACGTGTAAATCTTTGTTTTTAAACTCTGAGTTTAAACAAAAACCGGCTTGACTATTTGGGGATTTTCCCGGGTTATTTCGTTGTCTTCCGTTTCATAGGATCTCCAGAAAGCCATGCTAAATTAGTAGATAATTACGTATATATAATATTTATTTTAATGACTACAAATAATATTAACTAATAGTTAATAATACGTATTATACCAACAAACAACAATGCCAATCATTGCTCTCCACTGCACTTGCAAAACCAAGACAACAGCGTTTGACAGTAAACTAATTATAGAATACCATGCAAAAAAATTATTTACGACCTAGTGGACCAATACAGGTTTGCTTTGACGACCAGCGTGCCGCCGTCGATTCTACATCAGGCGGACTGATTCACCAATACCGGACTCGTCCAATGGCTATTCGACTATAAATTACGAGACAGATAATGTAATAAAGCACAGGAAGAAATTTCAAGAGAAGTGCAGATGGTCCTGTACTTTAAGATTCGCAGGTTCTAATTGATATCGTAACAACTATAATTAGTAATCTGTAGTACTCTGCGATAAAAATTTTTTTTTAAAAAAGCTCGTAAAGAAAGTATAATCTCTCACTGTAGTCATTATTATTAACGCGATATCTTCTTTAGGAAGAAGATTGCAAATTAATAGAACACGCTAGTGACGCATTAGCTTCTCAATTTCAAAAGGCTGTGCAGCACCTTGCTACCTGCAGACAAAAGAAGTGTTCTGTTTGTGCCTACACAAAAGCAACTTACCGGCAAATGACGCCACACAATAGGAAATACGAGTAATGTCTGTCAGTTTTTGTTGTTCTTATTTATACTTACTAATGTTATTTCAGTCGTAAATTATTTGGATGCCTACAGACTCCATTTTTGGAAATGCGGAATATGATAAAACCACCCCCTTCGCCTATTCACGGTGAAGGTGAAAGTTTATCCGAATGGTTTTGTCAGTTAAACAATACAGCTACCCAGAGTGAGTGTTCGTCGTTAAGTGTTCCATTCGCTGAATTATCGATTTCATACATGGACGATGCTTCAGACACTTCCTCAAATTATCTCAGAGATTCTGATAAAGAAGATCGCGATGCTCTAAGTCAAGGGAATTATAATAGTATTAGAGGTAAGTTTATTTTCTATTACTAAACTGTTTAAGTGGATACATTGTGATTTATGAATTTAAAATTCTCATTTGGAGCCATTCGTATATTTAAACATGTTGATGTTTGTGAGCTTCGCAAAACTCCTGAAAATTTAGGAATGGTGCCAGTACGCATCAAGTAGCAATGACATTTAAGATATGACATATGTTTTATAGGTTATATCTCACCCACACTCAAGTATGTCTGTAGATAAACATCAAGAATGTTAAATCCTTCATCGGTGATCTCACTGGTGACATACTAATGACAACTAATAAACTTGAAACTGGTATATGTCAGGTGTATTTTCTGACCAATGATTTTAAGGCCAAGTGACGTGGATATACTAGGGTTGCCTTCTATATTTCGGGAATAGAGAACAAAATTAATCATCCTATATTTATTGTTTTTCAAATATTCAAATTGTCGATCAATAAACTTTTGCATGTGCTCGAACCAATTATCGAAGCATTTTTCCCATTCTGATTGAGGTACCTCCAAAACATGCATTTTGAACGCATTAACCGCTTCTTCAGGCATCAAAAAACATGAACTTCGTAATTTATTTTTGATGTGCAGGAATTTTCGTATTAAATTAGGGTTGTATGACTCTTCTATTCGACTCGTTCAGTTCTCAAATAGTCTCTTGTTTGAGACGATGTTTGTGAGCTCGTATTGTCCTGGTGGAGAATGATGCATTTTCAGCGGTTGGTTTCCCTTATTTTTCCGAAGACTTCTTGTAAACAAATGGTTGTGTACCATTCAGAATTGACAATCTGACTTGCACTAATGGTATAGTAACCACATGCCCAGTTTTTCCAAAAAACGGGCAACCGTTTGCTTAAAAGTGTTTTGTGTGCAAACAACTTTTGTTGGATTTTGCTCATTTTGCAGAGATTTTTCAAGTCACTGTAAACAACACGGCTAGTGTACATCAAAATTTCTGATTTTATAATAAGGATGTCGGTTGTCAGATGGCAGCACCAGGATCGTCTTTCCCGAAAGATAAAAGGCAACCCTCGTATATATAGATTCTCCTTGTTATGAAAATATTGTAACAGCTTTTTCTTATTAGGCTATGGCAGCGATTCTGGTTTTTCGTCAGATATATGTGGGGACTATAAAAGTAACGCTACAACACCAAAAGAAAAATTTTGTCCAAATGCCATTTTAGACGAAGCCGACTGTGCTAAATTAACCCGCACAAAATGGACGGCTTCATTTCGAAAATTGATTCGACGGATAAAGAAATAATTTAAGATTGTCTTGAATAAGTCAGAACTATTAAATGTTAACTATTAAGACTAAATATATCAGATTTGTCGATGTTTAGAGAAATGATAGAAATTTACGTAAATTAATATATAAAACGATTAATGTTGATGCATCTAGGTAAAGTTTGAAAAATAAAATGTTGAATAATGATATATTTGACGACTGGACATTTTACTTAGGTGCATTTAGGTGTTTTTATGTGCACCTAAAAGAACAGAAATTTATTAGAGTTTTATTTACCTGAAGCAATTCGTTGTTAGATATAGAATGACAATTGGTGTATGAAATTTAACATTTTTACCACATTTCTATCGTTGAGTGAGCCAATAAGGACCCTTACATATTTCTCTTCACTAAACTACAATATCGGTTCTTGTTTAATTAAACGACAAATCGAAAGTAAGTGAATTGAATGTGTAATTTTGTTAAATATAATCAACTTTGAATGGTTATAATTGAGGAATACAAATAATTGCGTTCGGTATAATAGCTGTATTAAATATACACGAGCAGAAAATTTCATATAAGGACTTTTTGGAAATTGCGATCGTGTCGATCAAAGAGTTTATGTTAAAAAGTCCTATAAACATCTGTCTGCAAAGACTTATTTGTTCAGATTTTGAGAATGATAAAGTTTAAAATTATTTTTCATATTGATTTCACATAAAATTTAGATACCGCGGTATAATGCACTTTAAGGCCGGTATCATACCTATAGATGTCAAGAAGCTCCACTGGTGGCACGTCCAATCCAAATGTATTTATTAAATTTAATTAAACACATTTTGATTGGATACACAGAAGTTGCATATTTCATTTGGTGTTCAGGTGAAATATCAGTGTAACTGTCAAATTATTTTGACAGCCGCTTGAATTGCTTTGGAAATGTTCATTTGTTTTTGTTAAAGGGATTATTAGCAAATTTAATCTCTTAGGGCTAAAAGTGACACTTTACTCCCTCTATATTGCATTCATTTGTTTTTGTTAGAGGGATTAAAACTAAATCTAATCTCCTTATACTCCATCGTATCAGAATTAAAACAGTACTTTTCATCCACGAAGTGCATAAAAAATAATATTTGCATCACTGCCCTCAACTGTAATTGTAAATTGAACTAAAAATTAGACTTTATAAACAATAACCTAACCTCACCTAACCTAATCTAACCTCTTATAAATAAAGAATGAAGTATTTGTGGACGAATGTTAATATGAATGATTTTTTGTTAATTACCATTCAAATTTGATTTTTGATCTCTGTGTGTTAATGGACATATGTGTAAACCTGTTAGGCGTGTGAATATTCTCATTTGAATTTTTATGTTCACATATCGTGACTTAAAAAACCGAAATTTGTAGATATGTATCACGTTGTGTTGTTTCGATATTCACTTCTTTACTCTTTTCAAAATTCTTAGTAAAGGTTACATAACTGCTCCTCAAATACTATGATATGACCTTGAACTGTTACATGAATTCTTTAGTTATTACGAGACAAAGAACTTGGATCACTTGTCACACCTCGACCTAAAATTTAATAGCAATTGTGACAGTAACCTTATGATGAATTCATAAGAGTTGTAAATATTTTACAAGCGATGTAACCGAAAATTGGATGTTGACAGCAGTGCATTTTTTTGTAGGTTAGGTCTTTATACTCAGGGTTGCCAATGCCATTTCAGTCAATTCCCCTACTGTGCTCAAAGAAATACACAATTTTTCCCGCATAAGCATTAACAAAAACGCCTCTCACTATATGGATTTAATTGTTTTTACTTTTCTAATTTTTGAGATTGATAAAACAGAAAAATGTTGGAACTTTGGATTTGCGAATGGTCTTTCAACTCCACTGTTTAGAAAATAACTACAACTTTACTATATTTTTCTAGTAAATTTTTAATAATTCTCGTTTTTTATTGCATAAGAAAACAGTAAATGTAAAATAAAATGTTATGTTTGTTTATATATTAGTCACTATAGTAGGATCATATTCGATGCAAAGAAATAAATCATAGCCTGTCAAGGGATCCAGTGCAGTACGTTTTTAAGGGGTTTAGGAATTGAATAATTTCTTTATGCATTATGAAGGGATGATGAAATTCAGTTATGACCCATAAATAACCAAATAAGATATATTTATAATTAAAATAAATTGAGAACTAAACAAATAGTTTAATTTTGCAATTTGGTTAACGTTCCTTAAATGGTCCATCTAGGAACAGTAGCTATGTTTGCAGTCATATAATTACAGTTTTCAAGGATTGTTAGCTGTGTGCAGTTGATCTTTTTTATTAATTTCTACCAAAACGCAAAATATAACATAGTTTTGAGTGGATTGAATATTTGAAATGCGAATCCACCCGTTTTTATCTTCAAACTCTCTTTGCCTGCAGGCACTCGTAAAATACTCAATTTCCAAGTAATTACTAGCACATTGGCAACCCTATTCAATCTAACCTACTGCCATTGTAAAAAAGATATTTCCAGTCTATATAAGCAGATCACAACATTTATATCGACTCTCTTTAAAAATCAGAAGAATTTTATACATAAAGATTTATTGGTCAACATTACATTTAGGAAAACCTCTGTATCACGTCATGATGTCCAAAATACCTATATTTGTCGTAAATATACAGTGTTATCAACAAAGTATGTGTCACATTTTGAAAGAGAGAAAATTTTGTATTCGATTTTTGAAAAATTTTACTGTACAAATCGTTTTTGTCAAATGATGTGTACAATCGCTTCATTTGGTATATCTGTTAAAATTTTCACTTCATAGAGTATAAACACTAGAAAATTGTTTTAAATACGTTTTGTTATAAAACATTAACTTTTTTTTTAATTAATTAAATATGATGCAAAATGTATCTCCTTTCAAGAATTTGTTCTAACTATTATTAAAATAATAGATACACAAATTGAAATATAACGATCTTCGTATTTTACTTAAATGAATATGTACAGGTTTGTTTTATTATTAAAATGTACACTGAAAAAAATATTATATAATTATTTTGCATTGCTTCTTTTTTATACAGAATGAAAAAATCAAGATGGTTTTGGAATAAATTCTTGGAACTAGGTAAATTTTGAATCACGTTTAAAATTATGATTAAAAATAATGTTAAACCCCAAAAACTCGTTTAGGTGATATTAATAAAATTTTCTCATAAGGTATGAAATTTGTTGGTGACACTGTACATACATATAGAAGTGTATGCACCCAATGTGAACTATCATTAGGAAATGTCCTCGATCTATTTTGGATGTGTTACATTATATTATCGAGTTAAAAAATTATAAACATGTTACAAAGTTTGCAATTCTTTGCAATTTGTACTTGGTAAATGGTATTTGATAAGAAAATAGTTTATCACAAATGTTAACTTTATGAATGTGGTTTTTCATTGAAGTTTGATATTACTGTAAATTGCAATGTATTTGAAATCGCGACAAATATTTCATTTTAAAAGGAAAAATTTATTAGAATAATATGTACAATTTTACAATTATAATTAATAGTATAAATTTAAAATTTAAGAGTATTCATAAATATTTCAAAACATGGCTGCAAAATGTGGAACGTTTAGGTAAAATTGTTTAATATAATACATGATATATTCGCAATTTTGCTAGGCATCCTTGATATTTAAAATGAAATAATTTAATATAATATTTTATTCTAATTTGTAACCAGCATTTTTATTTTTCAAAAAACGTTCAAATGTCGCACAATGATGCTTTTCTCTAAGCATTTTATTTTGAAATTTTTTTCTTTGCACTATAATCTAATGAGAACTGATTTTTGAATAGAAGGCATATTATCGCTTTTTTTTAACAATATTGGTTCTATGTTTTTAGATTAAATTTTAGGAATGGAAAGATTTAGTTACTTGCATGTTAATACTATTGGTACTAATGGATTAGTATCTAGATAAATAAATTTCAAAAAAATTTTTGTCAGACAGAATGGGATGTTTAAAAAAACTGAGGTTCTGCTCAAAAATCCGTAAACTGTTGCCCAAAAGTAGATTTAAACTGTAATCATACAGTCAGGTCCACTTATAACGAGTGTGCCAGGATTAATGATAAGTTTCTCTACGTGAGCAATCGGTTGAAATGGTTTCTAGTGTTATAACCATTATTTAAACTCTCACTAGGTAGTTTTAAACAGATAAGTTATCAGTAAACATTTAAGTGTGTTGAATTTAAAAAACGGTACGAGGCATATCTATAAAGTAAGAGTACTCAATTTTTTAAAAATTGAAACAGCAGTATATTTATGAAAATTTTATGTATTCAAAACGGTACATCAAACACTATTTTTCGACGTAGTTGCCTTCAACCAACTTTAGAGAAGAGAAAATATGAAAATCAACAGGTGCCAGGTCAGGGCTGTGAGCGGGGTAGTTGATGTTCCAAGCGAATTAATCCAAGAGTTGCTTTGTGGCGTTGGTTGTGCGAGGACGTGCATTGTCGCACACTCCCTTTGTTAACACTCGCCCTCTTTTGTTCTGTATCGCTCTCCGTTGATGCGTGAGCTGTTTTGTAGAAGTTTTGATTTCATTAAAAAAACTGGAACGGCAAGAAGAAACCAAATTACGCTCCTCCCCTGGCAGCTGGCGGGATTCGGAATAGCGGCACTAATTTCAACACGCCACTACAACAACAGCTCTCAACTGACTGAGACAAATGAATGCGCGTTCTGCTTCTAACACCTTGGCGTTGAATGTAGTGTTGCTAACGTTGTCGAAAAAAAACACACAGAGCATCAGAGTCTCAGTACTCTTACTTTGTGGATATGCCTTGTAGAAACAGTAAAATTCTTATTTCTATTTCTATACAGTTCAACATTAGTATGGGGGCACCTTTATTTTAGAGTGAAGTTTAACCTTAGGTGATCACACATCAGTAAAATCACATAATGATCACATGGGGTGTCGATCACCCCAGCATCTAAAAAGTATTATTCTGCTTATTCTATCTATTATAAGAACTTCTAAAAAATTGCTTATATTCTTCAAATAGTGTAGAAAATGGTCTATTTGTTTGTTTAATCGAAATTGCATGTTTAAAAAAATTATAGTAAAGAAAAAATCGATTTGAAAAAATTGTAGCCTTTTAATGAATCGAGTTGAAGCAAAAAATGGATTCTACTTCTCAAATGAGGTAATTTAAGAAAAAAATTAGTACAATTCCAAAAAGTATATTTATTTTAAAGATTGAATCACAAAATCGGGAAAATCAAGTAAGAATCAGGTAAAAATAAGTAAAAATCATAGAAAAATCTTATTGAAAATATTTTTTATTTATTTTATTATAATTTTGGTTATCATAAATATATTTTAATTATAACATAGACCAGATTTGTCATTGTTCTTCACCATCTATTTATCGGTTTTTAAAATGGAGTGGACTGTCGAATAAAGTTTATAATGAATAGATTATCGTTTTTTTTTGTTAAAACAAAAAAATGATTGTCTTCATAATCCAATATTTTGCTGCTTCAAAGATTTTTATGATTTCACCGAATTGTAACAAAGTTAAGATTTGTTGAATTTTCATCATATCAAAGCTGCTGAAAATGTTTTGGAAAGAAAATTTACTTGTTAGAAATGTTCTTATATCTGAGCTCCTCAATGTTTTTGCGCTTTAAAAGAAAACAAACGGTATAATGTGCATTTGTAATGGATAGACCTGATTGTATGTTTCCTTTATTTGTCACACCATAGGTGTGGCATTAGTTTAAAAACACATTTTGCTGTCCAGTGACAATCTAAGACCGTTTCAAATATTTGAATTTTTATAGATAGAAGCATGGAGTATTTTTGTTTTGGTAAAATTTTATTAATTTCTTATTTGAATCCAATTAATATTTAAAATTCCTGGTGGGATAATATTAAATTCATCTATATTACTTTCTCCTGGTATATTTGTATAAATAATTTATACAGCGTCTCTATTAACTTTAACGAAATTGTTAAAATGCTTTTATTTAGTGAAGTGTGGTATACAAAAAAAGTATATGTAAGATTAAGCAAAACGTGTTGTATATATTTCAATATATATTACATGTCAATTTTTATGATCGTCAGACTATCAAATTATTTTGATCAAACTGGTTTAATCAAATTTTATTCAATGTAATAATATTGGTTTTCTGCCCATTATTAATAAAATAGTTTGGTTAGTTTGACGGTTTTTTCAAATTCGTCTAAAATGCATTATAAAATATTAAAAAGTTGAAAAATGATTAATGCAAAAAATGTGTATTATTAAGCGATTTGTTTTTTGAGAGCTTATTTTGCTTTGTAAAAAAAGTTTTATTAATTTAATTTTTAGAAAACAATATATTTCATCCACATTTCTTGCCTTATGATTTATTGTCTGTGAATTAAGGAGGTCATAAAATTTTATTTTTCTCAATTTTACAGTATTTAATTTCCTAATATAAGTTTATTGCTCCTTATACAAGCAATATTATTAGTACTACCACTTTATAAAAAGCAATTAATGTCTCAGTAAAACATAACTGGATTTTTAGTATGTACTTAAGTCGCTTGACATTAAAAGTGTTTGTTTTCTATATCATTTTGGTGGCAGCTAGATATTAGTTTTTATTTATTTATTGTTTTAAGATGTACTTCAACATTCCTAACAAAATGATAAGGATCATTTTGTATCAAAATATGTTGCAATTATGTATTTTTTACTGCATTTTATAATGTAGATCATGTTGTGATAATGAATAATAAAGATCTTCTGAGAAAATTTTTCGTATCATTGTGCTTATTTTATTACTTTTCGACATTTTGATAGGCCCTGTAGGTTGCGTTTATTACGTTTCCACAGAAATAAAAAATTCGCAGTGCTATTGTAATTCTGTGGCGGCTGGTGTGAGGGGACTCTGGAAAAAGAAATGTTAAATTTGTGTAGGTATTGACTTTTCATTTAAAAAACACAATACGTGGGCTCCTCGTAGCTCGCTCCTAAATCTGTAGTGTTTACAGCGCTGGTTATGGTTACCATCGCGCAGCAGTGAAAAACAGAGTGGGAGTAGCACATATTTACTATGCAGTTTGGGCTTTGTTTAGATTGTAAAGACAGACTAACAGCACTTGCAGTGTATATCTGTTGAAAAATCAGTGGTGCGAGAAATACCAAACATTCATGAAAAAGTAATTGAAAAGTTTATTTTGGACAAAAGCAGAAAAAATAATGTTGAACACATTTACACTATATTTCAACAGTTCGTAAAATAAAACTACCCAATTATATTTAATTTTTTTTTTCAATACTTTGTACCTACTTAAATTTTTTCACTCTCCCTAGTATGGAAGAGCCGTCACCACTATTGTAATTCATAATGATACATGTGCGGTAAGTAAAATATTTTATTTGATCTCAAAATTATTGCGCTTATACTTTTAAATAATCATGTATTAAATGTATATTAATATTACACTATATTTTCTTATTTAAAGAAATATTTAAGAATTGAAAATTAAAGTCACAGAAAGCAACCGAATTTGTGGCATTAAATTTTGCATTTTAACAAAATTGAAAATTGATCAAGGGTTGATGGTGGAGAAAAATGCATATGTTAAAAGTGCAAAAATTACATAAAAATTAATGAAATTATTCACCTCTTCTAACCAAGCCGACACCAAAAAAATATTTGTAGCAACATCCAAAAAATTATAATTTTTTTACCTACCACTGTACATGAACTCCCATTGCAATTCTTTTTGGAAACCGACTAAGAATTTGCTAACATTTAGAGTACCTACAATGAGAGCTGTTCTATTCTGCTGGAGATACAGTTTGTTTTCTGTAGAATTTGGGTAATCGCTGGTTTAAAATGCCACTTATTATTTAAATTGCTCTTTCACATTTCCCTTTTCAATCTTAGACTAAAAAATCAGTTAAGCAAAGGTTAAAAATATCTGTAAAAACGAAACCATCTGCAGCCCATCTACGCGAGAGAAGCCCCGACAGAAGTAGTTGCCGATGCTCAAAAGTATCTAGCCGACCATTCCTATGAAGCAGACTAAAATGAAAATTCCCGGAAGTCTACGGCGGAGCAATCATGGGGAGTGATCGAACGTCTACTCCAATATCTGTCAGTTCATTAACCAGGACGAAAACGTGGCCAGCGCTGAAGTATTGTCTTGAGTTCTATAGTTTGCTTTGTATATACTCCATCATATAGAATTTAAATATTGTTAATAATGAATTCAAAACATTGTTGAAAATTTATGCGATTACACCGTTCGAGGCGTATCCTATATCTAGCAGCCAACCCATTCAACAGTTTTCGAGTCTGTGGCGAAGATCCCACGTGATACAAATACAAACAAGCTCTAAGCAGCAAAAATAAACTGCTCTAAGTCATTCAGAATCAAAGAGCTGCCAGAAGTCCAAATATGAAGGTAGGTACTCCCAGGGGACTTCAAATGGTGTTCAGGCAAGGTAAAGCCTAAAAGGTAGTAATAAAATAAATTACAGTGGAGTCCGACAATCCCTTTCCTGAAAATAGAAGCCAGGGAAAAGTAAAACCGCGACACTCGCATTGCACGTTTCGTGAAATTGTACTAGTAATTTCAAGTTTCACAAAATATAATCATTACCTACCTTCAGTATAGAGTGCATTTCTTTCCAATTAAACAAGTTTCATAGAAACATTTTCTCGTATATAAGTTTTGCCAGAGAATATTAACGATAATACATAAAACATTGTAGATATAATGAATCACTGACTGAAAGGGGTTAAATATTTTCTCGTTAAGTCCCAATAATCAATCTTTTCCGACACTTGAATATAAATTATCTACTGTATTCTAGAGGAAAATTATTTTTAGTACAGTTGGTTGAAAGGCAAAGGCATTTAAACATATGGCATGTCCAAAGGTCTAATACCTTTTCTTAACAAAACAATAATTTCATGAGAATTTACGATTAAAATTTGCTTTAGGTACTTAAAAATCAATAAATTATGTACATGCATTCTCCTGTATAGTATCGACTATCCATACTTTCACTTAAGTATTTTCAACGACCATGCAATTTTTACAGTGTTCAAATATCAGACTATTAATAAGATGCATGTACCTATAACAAATTTGCGAATTCTTTCCCACAAACTATTACCTACCAACACAACAATAAAAAAACATTTTGCCTAACCACAAATATAATATATCTACCTACATTGAGAAAGTCAATAATTTTTTACAATGAGGTTATAATAGGTTATAATAAACCATTTTAAAAAACTAAAAAAGATTTTTTTGATTTTTTTACCTTTTTTCCTATATTTTTTTTTTAGTAGAATTAGGCAAAGAAAATTGCTGTACAAAAAACTTAGATGAGATTCCCTTCAAAATGATGCGTTTTCAAAAGTTTTTGGACTAATATTGACTGACTTATAACTGGTCGAACTTAAATATTTTTTAGATTTTCGTCGTTTTTAACATAATGATTATAATTCTTATCATTTTTACAACAAATTGGTTCTTTATTATATCAAAAGTTTTATTTGTTAATAATAAATAAAGATTTTCACAACTTCAAGTCAAAAAAGTAAAAAAAAATAAAAAATCTTATTTATTACTTTTTTTTTAATTGTTAACGATTTTTTGCACAAAATTTTTCTTTTAAATTTTTTAAATAAGCCATTTCCATGGGAAAATCAATTCTCTATAAAATTTTTCCTTTGAACTATACCGAAATATTGCTTCGTTTTCGTGCTATATTTAAAAAGTGCATTTTCACCCTCGTCTTTAATTTCAACCCTCTAATTTAATAGCACCCCGCGGTTTTTTAATTTTTAGTGACCCTTCGAACAAGTCATGTGATGAAAATCCTTGAACGTCTTATTTCCTCCCTTTTTGCAAAAAATGAGAATTAAAACGTATCGTATAACGAAAATCGACGAATTGGCTAATTGTAGGTTTGAGCGGCCATATCAGTAAATTTTCATCCAAAAATACAACCTCATATTTTGAAGGAAATTTTATCTACTTTATTTTAATGAAGCAATGCCTATACCTATCTTTACTCAAAAAAACTAGAGGCAAAAAGTAAAAAAAAATTAAAAAATTGAATTTTGCTCTTTTTCAAATTGTTTCTTTGCATAAAATTTTCCTTTTAAATTTTTTAAATAAGCCATATCGATGGGAAATTCAATTCTTTAAATAATATTTCCTATGAACTATGGTGAAATTTTGCTTCGTTTTCGAGCTGCAATTAAAAAACTGAAAGGGGTGCATTTTCACCCCTATCTCCAATATTCACCCTCTAATTTAATAGCACTCCGCGGTTTTTTCATCCAAAATGACCCTTTGAACGATTCATGCAATAAAATTGCTTGAACGTCAAAGTTCCTTTTAACCCTGTTTTTTGGATATAATCAATAGCCTACAAAAACAATGTAGGTAAATATCACAGTTGCTTACCGGCAGAATATTTTGATGTTTTGATGCTTATATTTTTTATTTCTCCAAGTAATTTAAAGATGAATTTCGATTAAAGTGCCGAAGAAAGCATTCTCTTGCATACTCAACAAGTAACAAGTGGCTGCTGCTGTCACTGATGATTACCAATGAAATCCTGGAAAAGGTATGAAAAAGCATGTGAATCTTTCGAAGAATGGTGCCAAAATAAAAAAATAATGGTAGTAAATGAAAATGTTGTGTTAGCTTATTTAGCTGAAAAATCGAACACGCTTAAGTCATCAAGTGTATGGATTCAACGTCTAAAACAATGATAATAGCCAAGAAGAACCTTAATATTAACAAATTTCCAAAATTATACCTTTCCTAAAGAACAAAATCTGTGGAATATAAAGCAAAGAAGTCCAGAGTGTTTAGTACACATGAATTGAACAAGTTAACAGAAGGTTCAAATCGTAATTATCTTGATATAAAAATATTCTGTTGTTGTTTTATTATTGTCAAATTATTAGCGGGCAGCACAAAAAGATTGTACTCGCTACTCTCAGAAAGTCTTTTACAGAGCTCTCATGTTTTTCAAACCTGCGTGTTCGTCCTGTAAAGTACCACTTTTTGATTTTGTAAACCTTCACTCTACCTTCATGTAAATAAATATTTAAAAATAGTCATAGTTTTGTGAGAAATTGCAGTTGCATATAATACCTGAAATTTAAATTTTGCCATTTGATAAAACTTCCAAAAAAAGTCAGTAGATATCATCAGGTACAGGTCCAGAATCACGAAGATTCTGCGACTGATTTAAATCTCTTTCCCTCGTTCTTAGTCGAATAAAAATGGGGTCACTTCGTTCTAGCAACTGACAGGTTGTATATCCCCAAGGCTTTTAGATTTGCGCAAAAGTGTGTCAGCAGTGAAAACTAGTTAACCCGCAATACACAGTCACGCAGGGTGAATGTATGTATAACACTAACACGTGGTCGTAGGTGTCGTTTTTATTTTTGGTGGTAACAGAAGCTTTTACTTTGTGAATGGCTGTGGAAGAGAAAAAGGAGAAATTGAAGAGTGATAAGGAAGGGTGGTGAGTTTCAAATCTATAAAATTAATAGCGGTGGTTAATTTAAATAATTTGTGCAGTAACAAATTTTTAAAATATTTTTGTGTTAAAATAACAAAGGACATTTTAATATCGGTAGGTACGTATCTTTATGTACAAGACTATCAAACTTTATATTTACCTACATTTGAAAACTCGGTAAACACTTTTATTTAGTTATATCAGTGAAATGACTAACAATTATTATTTTATCAAAAATAACTTCATTCTAATTTTTTTTTAAATGAGTGAAACGCCAAGAAAGATAGACGCTGTATATTTTATTTTGCAAAATTCAAATATTTGTTTAGCATAAAATACACTTAAATCCTATAGGTAATGTTTAATTATTTTTTTTTTTAATGTTTACCGACGTGATCTGCATTTTTAATTTGAAATTATAAAATAATTTTTATCACAATTAATAAATTATTTGATATTAATTTTCCTGCAAGATGTACTATCTTTTAACTATATATTTGACCGAAAAAACGAAATACTAATTAGCGATGACAAAAAAAATTGAATAGATGAGTTACATGGTGAATTAAACTTAGACTTATTCAGAAAATTTCAGTTTATTTAATTATTTTTGATGCAAATTAATACATGTTTTAGTTAAGATAACGTAGAAAATAATATCTTTTACGTTATTTGCTTTAAAATTAAATTTATAGTTGAATAAGTTCCATATTTTTTTTAAATCAATGTTGACTGGCAATAGCTAGATCTAAATTCAGTAACTTTATAGCAATAAATATTTATAAACACTATATTATATCAATATTTTTTTGTTATAATTGAATACAAATGTACCAATACTACTTTTACAAACATTTACAAACTAATTTTTGCTGGAATACCTTCGGTACAACTCGCATAATAAAAGCGTAGATCTCTAGATCTAGGTAAGGTCCGGAACATTTTCAAAATTGCAAAAATGTTTAAAAAATTTAAAAAAATACCTATTTTATCTGAGTTTTTTTTATATCTTGGAACCTATGCATTTTGACTATTGAAGAGGAAAAAAGTTTTAGAATTGAATTTTACACAATATACTGGAAGTTAAAAATGTTTAAATTTATTACCGATGTTTAAAAATAGCAATAATAGATGAAAAAAAGGCAAGATAATCAAGTTTTTTGGATAATTTTTTAAAAATATTTTAATTGCTCTGAGGGCATTCTAATTTTGGTAAAAAAACTTTAGAGTAAAATAAAATAAAACAACACACCAATTTTCATTAAAATCGGTTCGATAGTTTTCGCAAAAAATTTTGAAAAGAAATTTTCGAATTTTCAAAATGTTGAACAGCCTCAAATAAAGCATCTAGATACTTGAAAATTTTTTCACATAGAAAAGACCGCTCAACCTTTCAAATGGTTTTTGAAAAATTGAAATCGGTTGATTAGGACGGCCACAGTAAATTTTTAAAGTCAACACTGTTTTTTTTATTTTTAAACAATTACATTACATTTAATATTTTTTTCAAAAATTATAATTTTATAGTATGTACTCGGAAAGACGCTTCTTTTTTTTTTAAAAAAATCGTTAAATTCCATTCATTGATTCTCGAGATATAAGTGGCTAAAGTTTATCGGCATTTACCGTTAATATATAAACAATTTAGCAATAATCTTTGATCTAGTGGTTTCGTTTTTCCGAGTTCTAAGCTGGAAAAATGCTCATACCCATAAGTTATCGGCAACATAGATAAATCATCGGAAAAGCTGTCGCTCGCATGCGCGAAAAGTGATTCAAAACATGAAAAGTGGGGAGGGGGCTTTCGCTCCGAGACTGAATTCGGAGGTTCAAAATGCGAAGGTACGAAAAAAATTGCATTATCTCGGCTTCTAATGGACCAATTTCGATCTTTTTTTTTAATTCGATGTCTCGCGAGCCAAGGAATTCGAATAACGTAATGCCAACTATCTAATTTGCACCTTTTTGTTATAAACAAAGTTTATTATTTATGCATTAAATATACTGTATATTTTACCCTATGCTATTGCATTTTTTCAATGCAAAATTTGGTTTACGTATATATTTCAACACTCTGAATATGAATATATTTAGTTATAACTATTACAATTATTTAAATACTTTTTATTTAAACAAATTAAAAAGTTTTTTTATTTGGAAATTAATTTTTTTTTAAATACAGATAAAATTAAGAAAAAATAGTACTATAAAATTATAATTTTTGAAAAAAACTGAATTGTAAATTGATAAATGTAATCTAACTGTTTTAAAATAAAAAAAGGGTGTTAATTTTAAACATTTTTTGTGGCCGTCCTAATAAACCGATTTCAATTTCTCAAAAACCATTTGAAAGGTTGGCAGTCGTTTCTATGTGAAAAAATTTTCAAGTATCTAGATGCTTTATTTGACTGTGCAACATTTTGAAAATTCGAAAAATTTTTTTCAAAATTGTTTTCAAAAAATTATTTTGCGAAAACTATTAAACCGATTTTAATGAAATTTGGTGTGTTGTTTGTTATTTTATTATACTCTTAAGGTTTTTTGACCAAAATTAGAATGCCCTCGGAGCAATTAAAATATTTTTAAAAATTATGCAAAAACTTTTACCTTTTCGGAAAAATGAATTTGCCGATGAAAGGAAAACGTTTTGTGGATGTAGACGCCATCCTAAAGGCATGTACCAACATCCTGCCGACAATCCAAAACTCACATTTGACACGCTTTTAGACCGTGCAAATCGTTGTATTGAGGAATTTTAAATAAAATAAATCGGTTTTGCTAAAAAAACACTTTGTTCTTATTTTTAAAAAGTCCTGTTTGGATTTCACCTTATATACAGAGTGTATACAAATTTGGTTAGAGTAGTAAAAAGTGTCGATATACAGTGAATTAAATATCTTTTCTTTGGAGCAAAGTGAACTGAATACTGCACAATTTAATCATTCTCATAAGGGATATTATTTGGAGCTACCTATAGTATTTTTCTGTATATAATTTTTTTCATGTTTGTGCAAATTTGACAATTTATTATGATTCTAACAAAAATGTATTCTTAACTAATTAAGAGAGATATGTAGGATTCTCAGTAGTAGCATCAATTTCTTCAGAATCATGGTCAAAAGCTTTTACCAAATAAAAAGGTTTCAGATACATGATTGATTTACGAAAAAGCCTGCTTTTAACGAGATATAAATAGAATACTTTTTTAGAAATAATTTCCCAAAAATTAATTAAATTATAAGGCTAATAAAATAATAATATAATAATGTTTGTTTAGGTAATTTATTTTACATAACACTACGCTTTTGTCGTTACCATAAATAACTATAATATACCTACTCCTAGATAGGAACACAAATAAAATCCTTGAACTTTTAAGTATTTATTTATTTATATATTTATTTCATCGTAAACATTTCGAGGTTAATTTCCACATCAAGGATTCTATTTACATATTCTAAATAGAAAAAAGCCAACTTATTTCCATGTGTACTTTCTCTATTTGGGTTAAGAGGTCATCGTAACTGTTTGAGACAGGGCGCCGAATGTGACTATGGTGTTATTGAATTTTCTCGAGTTCCAGACTTTCCGTTTATATCAGATTCATTTTCTGGGTTGCTTGGAAGTGGCCCATATTTTAAATATCTATTCCCCTTTGTATTAGGTATGACAATTTGAAATTTCTGGTGAAGGATACTTCGGACTTAAAATTTTAATTTTTATTACATGTAACTGCATTCTATAAAATCAAGGACAATGAATAAAAGAAAATAAAAATAACTAAGGGATACCGGCAACAATAGGTCTATAAATATAATATTTTATGGAATATCTTCTGTATATTAAAATATTGGTAATATTTAAGGTTCTATTTATAATAAACTTTTGAAAAAAGTTCAGCAAGTTTCTGCATTAGCAGAAAGATAATGTACAGAGTAATTCACAAAACTTTCTACATTCACACAAAATACACAACATTCTAAGTTTTAATAAATTTTGTTGCGATATCAGAGAAATATAAAAAACAACTCTCTTGCTTTTTGAATAGGTATATAAATCAAACTTGTTTTTTTAAATGGAACACTCTGTATATTTCCCACATTTTAGAATCCCTCCTATTTTTGACTACAATGAAAATGAATAAATCTTTACAGAAATTGGCATGGATTATTTTGTAGCAAATGTAGAACAATGTTGTTTTTGGATTTCACATGTTAATAGCCTGAAGAGGTCGTTTCAGAATTACGAATTATATTAATATTATATTTGTGCGCGCAATTATGTAAGTTGCATGTTGGCACGGCAATAATCCTTCGAATTTCAATTTTACTTTCATCACTTGTATAAATTTGTTATCTCCAGCTCCTAATTTATAAACCTATTCTATAGAATCATCCGTAGAATATCAAATATAGAGCGATTTTATTTTACAAATTATCTAATCATAAGTCACACATTTTAAATGAAGTGGATTTATAGCCTATATATTTTTGTAGATTCGGAACAAAGACAATATTAAGATAAAAAAAAAACACGTAGCAAATGCTGCAACAGTATTCATCGAGATGCATTTTCTGATGTACAAACAATTTTATTATTTTTGCCAGTGGCGTCTGTACAGATTTTGTATTGAAAATTTTTGAAGAAAAATGTAACGCCAGGGTAATTTTCTTTTACCAATCCAAAATGTATGTAGATTACTGTAATTTCATAATTTCAATGTTTAAAAGTTATTATCTTAAATAAATTATTGTTCAAAGTTACATAATTTTTTTGTCTCGTAAGTGGACCCATAAATTAGATGCAAATTAATTAATTTTATTTTTTTAAGCGAAAACCGTACGTCAAACGAAACAAATTCAAGACACCACATTTGCTCAGAAAGGAATGAGGATTTCAAAAATGATTTTTACTTAAATAAAAAGCAGTGGCGTAACATATTTTTCTTCAAAAATATTCAATACAAAACCTGTGCAGACGCCACTGGCAAAAATAATACAATTGTTTGTACATCAGAAAATGCATCTCGATGAATAGAAGGCGTGTACCAAATTTGAAAAAATATGTAGGCTAGGTAATACCAAAGTTATAATAATAAAGTTAAGTTAATAAAGTTATAATAGTTAAAATAATGTTTTTTCATAAAACTTTAGTACCCTGTAGTTCAAAAGTTAAGACTTTTAGGACATATGTTCATATAAAGTTTTTTTCTTAAAATGGACCCAAGAATAACCTCCTTAAATATTAGCACGTTATTAAGAAACACCCTGTATATTGAAGTGTCGAAAGATGCATTGTCAAAATTTATTCTACGGGATGGCAAATTTCATAATCCTAAAAATTATTATTAGAATTTTTAATATTGTTATTTAATTTTAAATTTGAAGGGTTCCAAAAATAAAATCAATATTCCATTAAGCAAAGTATGTTAACGCCGACATTTCCGACACGCAAACCATCTTGGAGATTATATTTATGGTAGTTTCGATGGTAAAAGTAGAGCACCGATTAAATCTCCTATTATTTACTTGTTAATGTTCATTTTTTTATGCACAGTAAGGACATAAGTGACCCAAATTTCTCCAATTTGTTATGAGAATGAAAACTGTTTTAATTCAATGCTTGGGCAATTACATTTAGTACAACCTAATTTTAGAAGACAGGTGTTTAAATTCACATATATTTTTTTTAAATTCGTGAAAAAATGTCAGCTTTCAAATGGCAATAATGCTATTCTGATTAAATTTCAACGATAAGAAAAAGATCCACATTTTTCGATCCGAAACAAGAAGTTAAAGTTTCGGTAGATTTTTCACATATTTTCAATTATTTTGCAATACGTGCACAATTTGCACTAGAAAGTACAACCTTTACAGAAAATTTTAAGCCCAAGATGGGTTACCTTTATCGTTAAAACATTGGCGCCTTCGCCAAAATTTAGAATAATTCCTGGACAAATCTCTTACAGTTTTTATAATTACGTTATCAGAAAAAATAATTTACACCAAAGATAGGTTTAAGAGGTCCTATGAATCAATGTTTCAATGGTATTTTAAAACATCTATATTTAAAAAAATGTATTGTTATTACAAAATATTAATTATGTATATGGGTTTTTAAATGAAGTAGCAAAAATGGTACCAGTGAATGTAGAGCCAAAAATAAGAGGACTGAAGTAAAAATACCTTATATGAAAGTTTTACATTTTAATTTTTTTCTTTAACATGAGGAATGTTAGAGACACGAAACTTGGTATGAGCATCTTACTAATAAGGAGTCAACTTTTCAATATTTGTTCGATCATTGGCGTATTTTATAAAGGAGTGAAACAGTCAATCCCATTGCACTATTTTATTAGACATTTTTTATATGAAGCAAATTATTTATTTAAAAATATTTATTGGGAAGACTGATTTATTGCGCAACTTTTTTACCTCTTGTAATTTTTCCATAAAACCGATAGTTTTGTAGTAAAAAAATTAGATGAGTCATCGTTCACTATAGGGGTAACTGCGAAAATTTGTAAAAATAAAGTAGGCGGATGCCATAACAAATAAATTGTTATTCATCATATTAATAAATTGACACTTTCTGCCAATAAGCTGGTAATTTAATAATAACATTAAGAATAATTTGCTTAGGTAAAGTTAATTATCTGAAATAAAATTTAATACAAACGAAATACAAGAAATGCAAAATTAAATTTAAAGAACATTCTCGAAATAATTTCCTATGTGGAAGAATAAAAGGACCTACTAGAGTATTTCCTACATTTATTAAAACTTGAAAAAAATATCCATTTTCGAAAAATTCAATTTGTGCAAAAACTATGAAATATTTTGCAATTTTACAAAAACGCACTTATTCTACTTGCCATATTCTGAAAGTTACGTAAAGAAATGTTTTTTCGTTTTAAAGATATAGAAGTTTTTAAAAAATGCGATTTTTCGCCGGTTTCTTGCAATAACTAATACATTTGTTTATCAATTGATATCAGGCTGGGTTCAAAATTTTTGTTATAAAAAGTGTTACTTTTGCTTAAAATATTTTTTTTTCTAAAATGTTCTAACATTCAGCTGATATAAAGAAGTTCTCTCAATTCTACGGAAGTTTTCCTAATTTTTATATATCTGTTTACTGAACTAAATTTTGGTACGTAAAAATATAATTTCATTGGACCATAAGTCATAAATACTTATTTGCACTTTAAAATTTGAACTTATATTTTTTTTAATCGCAAAATTCCAATATTTTGTTGCAGCTAATAAAAATTACTGGACTTATGCATTAGGTTTTAAGAGAGACGTAATAATATGAATCACAGTTACTTGTATTAATTTTAATGTAACCAATTATCGACAACAACGGTTTTTAAAAATTTTTGGCTGACAAATAAGTGGGTGTCAATATTATGAATTCATTATGAGAGGCAATTTTCCAAATAAAGATAATATGTGCAATATTCTAAATTTATTCAAGAAAGAAAACATTCCTGCAGTGGCATCAATAGAACAGTGGCATGACTATCATAAGAAAGGAGACGAAAAAGAAGTAAAAATTAATGGAAAGAGAAAAAATAGAGATTTTAAAAATAAAATATAGATACCTATATACATTAATAAATAGTTGCGGTTAAATTTCATATTGGTATTAGTGTAAAGTGATCATCCATATATAGGAATAACAATAGGAATTATGAGTAAATATTCGTGGAAATAGAAAAATGTACACAATATCTGTAGCAAAACTCAAATAGTATTAGGAGACAATTCTTATAATCAATTAATTACGTCACGATATTTATAGTAACCGCTTGCCGAAAAAATTTACATTCTATGTAAGTACAGTACCTATCTAATAAGAAAGATAAGAAAAGTAATGAAGACTGTGTGGTTTAAAAGTTAACAGTAAAGTCTAGAAGAAAAACAGACAGCTACAAAGAAACTAATTAATATGGAAAAGTATACACCAAGCAGAAATTCAAAAGAACTAATGATTAATGATTTTATAGACAGGACAGCTGTATACTATACACGGCTGTTTCTTGCCAATAACTTTATATCCCTAGCTTGAAATCATTTTCCTCGCTACAAAAGTGTAAAAGGTAAAATTTATGTTCGTTACTTGTCACCAGTTGCATGAAACTTTAGTTGGAAATTAATAATAACGTATAAAAGGAATATTAAAGTAGACAGCTATATCATTTACATGTATATTTTAATTAAAGTCAGAACAGAACTGAGATTCAGAAAAAAAATCCGATTGTTTCGAATGCTCAATACTCTTCTTTCATCCTGAACTGAGCAAAGTTGTTTCGAAACTAAAACACTAAACCTGATGCGTAATCGCGTCAGTTTTTCTTGCGTTAAGGTCTAACTTAGATGCACCAAGACATAATAAAACACGTGAACAGTTATAAGTTGTCGAAAGGTACAAAGTTGCGATCTCTCGTAGCCATCGACAACTAATTACTGTTTGGTGGTCATCATGTAGTTCCAATGTGGTACATCTTTAATTTCGTGGACACTATTTGGCATGTATTTCAATGTTGGTGTGGGTGGTTAAGGTTGAGATTTGATAAGATTGTTTTTATTATTATTTTTAAGTTTGTTTGTTTTAAAATTGATAAACAAGTTGAATTTTATGAAATTTTATCGGAAAAAAATTACTGAAATCCGATATTTTTGTTCTGGTGAAGTTACATTTCTCCTAAATGGTTGTGCAACTGAAGATCTACATTGGATGCAAGAGTATCACATTCAGACCCAGAAAAAGTGAATGTTTGGGTCGGAATAATACATAATAGGACCATAGTTTTTTGAAGGAATTTTAACACGTCCTCGATATTTACAATTTCTGCAAGACGATTTGCTGTGTTCAAACATAAACGATTTATGACTTCAGCAAGATGGTGCACCCAGACACTATTCCTTATTGGTAAGAAACTACTTGGACAATGTCTTTCGAGGAAGGTGGATGGGGCGAAGAGGATCAATTGAATGACCACCTAGGTCTCCAGATTTAACCCCCTAGATTTCTTTTCAGGGATATTAAAAAGTAAAGTAGATCACAAAATCCAGATGCATTAAAAGAACCCATTCGGACGGAGTTGCCACAAATAACTTCGGAAGTTCGAGAACGGCTTATTTCTTGTCTTTCTCACTTTATTATAACTGAGGATCGTTAATTTGAAAATCTATTGTAACCTGTGTTAAAAATAAATTTTTTGTTGTAATTTCTTTGGTTGAGTAGAGAATTACAAGACCTTTCAAAGGAGCTGTCGCATGGCCTACATATGTATTTATCCTTTCATTTGCATAAAATATATAACTAAACATTGCTTTATGCATTACGCCTGTATACTTATATTGTAACAGGTAAATTTATTATTTTAAAGGATTTTATGTTTCGTAAGGGTTGTTATTCGAACAATGAATCGTGTAGAGTTAATAGCCTAATGAATTATTCTTCTAGTTTGCTTTCACTGCTATTATTCTGTCAGTGTGTAAATCCCATTTCCTAACACAGTTAGTCGTAGAAATTTATTTATGACCTAAGTTCATTCGATTCTCCTACTGACTTATTTATTCTGTTCAACCCTATCAAATTTCTATTAATAAAGTGTTTACTTTATGAAAAATGTGATCTGAATGTAGATATCAAACGAGCGATGCCAAAATAAGTCTCGGAATCCTCGAATCTTAATTTTAATTGAAATAAATCACGAGACACTTAAATTTTAAAAAATTAAAAAATTATAAATATTTGATACTCACAGTGCGGCAGTAAATTTTGCCTCGAGAAATTTTTTAAGTGTCTCGTGATTTATTTCTATTCTTTTGCTCATCAAATTCAATAAAAAAAAAATATTAGTTCGTTGATATTTATTTTTAGAGGTCGCTCGAAAACTTTTTAGGTACACTACTTTAATAAAGTTAAAATAATTATGTGTGACATTTAGAAATTAAAATCCAAATTTTATTCGTGCAACTCTCTTGGTTTCGACAATGCCTATGTATTAAGGCGGTCCAAAAAAAAATTTATATATTTTTTTTCGTGTTTCTTGTGAAAATTTGTTAGTTTGTCATGTTTTAAGAGCTCCCTCAAAAAAATCAGCTCAAAAAAATTGTATTAGCTATGTCCTATTCAAATTTTGTTAGTGCAACTTTCTTGGTTTCGAGAATGCTTATGTATTAGGGCGGCTCAAAAAAAACGAATATTCTTTTTGAGCTGATTTTTTTGAAGGGGCTTTTAAAACATGATACTTACATATTTTCAAAAGAGACACGAAAAAAATATTCGTTTTTTTTGGGCCACCCCAGTACACACGTATGTAAAAGTTCTGTAGACTCAGAATATTTAATTAGACAAACTACTGGACATTGATCGAAAAAATGATTTTTAGGAAATAGTGCATTTTTTTGCAGTAAATGATAATAAAAACACTCCGTTCTATAAGATAAAATACAATAAACTAGGAATCCGGAATTTGAAAATTAATAATGATCTCCCGAAGGGGGAGTGTAACTCATTTTTTTAATTTTAATTTTCAAAACGATTTGGTACCAAATTGAAATACTTGGGACCTTTTAAGAGCACTCTAGCATTTCTCCTCTTTTGAGCACTCATTATTTTTACAAGAATCTTATATATAAAATTAATTTTCTCAGTTTTTTACATAAAAAAGTTATTGATAAAGCGAAGTGTTTACGGGAAATTCAATTTAAAAGCTTGTATAGCAGAATAATACTGCATTGTCGAGGTAGCAGTGACAATTTCTTCATAGCATAGCGAATATATTTTTTTAATTAATAAAAAATCAAAATTCATAATAAGTATTCAAACTGACTTCAGTTTTCCTGGATACACAATTTTAACCTATCTTTTAGAGACGGCGTAAATCTGTTTGAGTATCGGTTACGGTACTGTAAACCTTTTATTTTGAAAAGCTCCAGATGATAAAATCTAGAGGATTTAAGTCTGCCTAATACGGGGGTATCTGAACATCTTCCAAGCTATTTTTGCAGACAATATTAGCGTAACCATCATCTAATTTCCCTTGTAAAATGAGGTGTAGTCCCACTATGCATTAATACCTTTGACATCTATTATTACTTGAAAAATGTGATTTTCTAATATTTCCTGGTAAAACATGAAATCCAATAAATAAAAAGGCTTCTGAAGAGATGAAACTGCTTCGGGTTAAGGATAATCTGGGTAATAATAATAAGGATAATCGGGATAATAAACAAACTGAAGGAACTTTGAAAGGGACTTGCACATTTTAATATTTTCTGGTTTTTTGAATGACGAAATTAATATGAATTTTATTCTTGCAGTGCAGAATGTAAAAAGACCAACGCATCGAAGTTTCCCTATGGTGAAAGATATCACTCGGGGATTCCACCAAACGTTACTGTGGACGAGTTGTGTTTTTATAGAAAAAGAAGACCAGGTATGTTATTGAATTTTCATAGTTGCAATTATAGTAAGTAATCTCAAATATTGTAGTAGATGCATGGTCGAAAGATAACCTGAAAGTAGATAAAGGAGAATTTAAGTCACTCAAATCGGAATATAAAAGAAGATTTACAAACGTTTGGCAAGCATTTAATAAGTCAATAAAAGAAGAACAGGTAAGGAAAATCAATTATTGACTATTTATTTTAGAAATTTAATTATCTAAAGAGTAAAGCGCCTAGATTTAATCATTAATGCAGGTTAAGTTAGGTAACAAAGTGAATATGTACCTACGCGGGAGCGCAAATGGCTCCATCTGTCGTGCGGACTCCCAACTGTGCCATTCAAATGGCTACAGTAGGAAGCGACCTGCTAACTGCAGGTACTTAGTTGCACGACTGCCACCCACAGAGGGCGTAACACAATATTTTAATTGTCAGTGTTGCGAGAAACAACTACTCCGAGAGCTATATGCCCCTACCGGCATTGAATTATACTCGCAACACCTAGTGCAACAGCTAGGATCGTTTGTCAGTTTAACGGTTGTCGGTTGTTGTACCTATGACACACTGATGAGGACTAATAAGTCCGAAATCGGTCTGTGCCTGGTGGGTTAAACTGACTGACAAACGATGCTAGCTGTTGCACTAGGTGTTGCGAGTATAATTCAATGCCGTTAGGGGCATATATCTCTCGGAGTAGTTGTTTCTCGCAACACTGACAATTCAACAAAGTTAATAGTTATATAAACTATTCCTTAGATAAAATAAACACAAAAGGCTCGGATGAACTAGTGGTCAAACCTTACTCTTTATAAAATTACAGTTTATCTAGATGGTCTTTTAAATATTTCTGTTTCCTGGAAAGTGTAAAGGTTAACTATTTCCTGTTATCAATTTTCAATGATATCGTTTTTGTCACAGTCATATCCAGAAAAATAAATCAGGGCCGGAATACAAACTTATTTTCCTTTTCCGAATGACATGTCAAACACAAAAAAGACAAAAAGACTCTTTGAAAGTGATCTATCTAAGTCGACCATAGTACACCGTTTACAAGTAAGAATATCTTAAAGGTTGAGGAATGCTCGAAGAGCTACTATAAAGGGTATAACCGATTATTAAGCATATGAAAACTGTACCAGCGTCTAATGACCTTGAAAGTCCGATTCTAAATCTTTATTTTGTAGTTATATCCACTGGGTGTTCCGGTACTTGATACAAAAAAGTCCAATACAAACAGTTGAGCTCAAATAATATCAGTTCTTCGTATAATATTTTTAATATGGGCCTTCGTCAACAATTTACGAGCCCTCAAATGTGAAAATTAAAAAGTTTTTTTATTTACAGTCTCTAAACTATTAAGTTCAGCATGATGCAAATTTCTTGATCGATAATACATGCGTACAGCTTATTTTTCATGTTGTAAGTGAAACTTCATTATGGCCAGAACGCCAGGGACGGACTATGACCAATGGTTAACAGTCCAGAATTTTTGCATAGATGACGATCGCAATCTGTCTGTATCAGAAATAAGTTCCCTGAAGAATTTGTTAACGATAATACCCTCTTGGTTCAACTCGGTAAAACTAACAGTTTAGGAAATATTTGTGATTTTAAGTAACAGTGCATATCAACCGGCGCCTTCACCATTTTTTTTTTTTAAAATTAAATAGTACCGATGAATTTTGCTTCACAAGAAATGGCATTTTTAATTCCCATTACTTACGTTTCGACTCTTCTGTAATTTGTATAATAATAGCTAACTAATAAATGAATAAACTGTAATTTTTTGGTAGGTGCCATTTCGGGGGTTGATATAAAAAATCACCCCCCAACAATATAATTTTCGTTTTCTACCGATTTTAATCGAGCTAAAACTCTGGAAAAATCTATAACATGTAATTGGTAGACATTTATAAATATGTAGTTTCAACCTCATTAAGATATATCGAGTACCTATTTTCGAAAAAAAAATACGTTAAGGGTTGCCACCCCCATTATTCCCTAATTAACGAGGGTAGAAGTCTGAAATTAAGTGTCAAGGTGTTTTAGATAAAGAACAATAAATACAAGGTAAGAATTCTTTGGTATAGTCCTTCCCATTTCAATTGAAAACCAAAGAGCTAGGCAGATGTACCAGGTCCGGTCGCTATGCACCAACTCGGCACTGAAATATTTAAAAAACTTGTTCCCATATTTATTTAACCATACCGATATACAAGTCTGGTCCAACTAAACGTGGATGTGGTAGAAATTTATACGCCTAGTTGAAGAACGCGCGCACGGGCAAACAGCGCACAAACACAGCCACACTGGGCGACTGGCCATAAATTTCTGTTGTTGACAAACTGACTAGCAGTGCAGTGCAACAATGCGGAATTATTTTATTGTTGATGTTCTATTTATTAACTTTTCTGACCTAAACTGACAACCTCTCCTAATCCTTTCTTGGCAAGGATATGTTCATACCTTCCCGTTGGTTCTTGCCGAGCACTAATATATTTTAATGAAAATGTAAATGTTTTTTGATATGTCACAACCAAAATTTACCATCAATATAATAAGAATGTTTGAGGACATAAATAATAATTAAAATACGTTGTTGGCCAAATGAACATAATAGAAATTTTCTACACCTTATAAACAAATTATTATTATTTTTTACCTCTAGTAGAAAACTTGTTTAGGGACGATTATGAAACTCATTAAATTTTATTGCTAGGCATTTTTATACAAGACTATACTGATCTTACTTACTCGAAAATGACTACCTATTTTATTAAATTTTGCATCTGCATTCAATAGATTGCGCAACAAATTAAAGTAGACTTTAAAATAATATTCTGATTAACTATTTTAGGATATTTCCAAAGTTGAGCCTTTGAAATCAGAAACCTCGTTACACTTGGAAGGATCGCATGACTTTCAATCTGAATACAATGAATCATTTACTAGACGGACCCTGGAAAGTTTGACGCAACCTTCTGCTGTTTCAGTACAAATAATGGCTGATGGTGTTTCGACAAGGTAAGCAATTAAGGGTTTTTTTACGTCACACGATTAACGTCGATTGTGTGATTATCTTGACGGGAAAACTTTTATTTTCAAATTTTAAATTGAGAAGTCTCGGTTATTGTTATTGAATAAATTGTAAAGTAATATTTAACGTACCTTCCTAATATTAAAGCAATTACTAGAAATTCGTTTAAAGATGATCCAGTTCGTTGTTATTATAAATAAAAGCTGAGTAAAATACAAATTATAACAAAATGAGGTGGTTAAGGCATTATAAACCTGAAAATGTCCTCTTAACTTTCATTATCATTAGCATGGCGTAGCTATTGCTTTCTTATGGGGGGAGGGGGGTCCAAGAATTCGAAAATGTACAAAGTAGTTTTTGCCCGGACTTCACGGAGAAAAAGGCAGAATTCTAAACGCTAAGTAAAGTACTTTATCGGCATTACCGTTAATTTAGCAATAATCTTTGATCCAGTGGCTTCGTTTTTCCGAGTTCTAAGCTGGAACAAATTTTCATATACATAAGTTATCGGCAACACAGATAAATCAGCGGAAAAACTGTCACTCGCACGCGCGAAAGGTGACTCAAAATACGAAAAGTGGGGAAGGGGGGCTTCCTCTTCAATATTCTTCCAAAATGCATAGGTTTCAAGTTTCAAGATATAAGTAAAACATTCAGATAAAACAGGTATTTTTAAAAAATATTTTAAACATTTTTGCAATTTTGAAAATGTTCCGGATCTCGCCCAGATCTAGGGATCTACACTTTTATTATGTGAGTTCTACTGAAGGTATTCCAGCAAAAATTTGCTTGCTCCCTCTCACATCCACTTCAAAACAGATCCTGGTCAAGTAGCATAGTGGTAGATTAGTATAAGGATATTCTTTTTCTGTAAAAATTGATCGACTTCACACTTCATATATTTTAAATGGTCGCTTATTACATATTATTAGTAACTTGAATTCCTTTGGTTCGTAATCATTCCTTCATTTATCATTTCGACATGCGGGTGTAGGTCATTTTGGTCGTTTGTAACCTTTCTCTATAATTTTGATAGTTCATGTCAGCATGACCTTCCCCCGACTTAGATTTTGCTTCAAAGTTAGTTTTGCGTTTGGTATAAAATCATTTTCACATCTAGCATGAACTATAGCTAAACGTTGTCCTTTTGTATAAATCTTCGGAGCCCTTTGTCGTTTTCATCTAATCAAGCATTGTCATGTACGTCTCATTTACGTAAACAGTTGGTCAATTTTCTTTACGATATTGTTTTATTGTTCTCAAAAAATTTAACTTCAAATCTTGGATGTCATGACGTTTCATCATTAATCGTCGGTTGGTGTCCGTTTTGCGTCATCGGAATCAAAAGGTGTACAAAAGCTTACGCAAACTTTCCCTGCCCACATCTTCTTGGAACTTTTTATGGATACGCCTTAGAAGCCGTTTTTTCTAGACCGTACCAATTTTGAACCGTCCTTTGTCCTACACGATTAAATTAATTTTTTTATATTTTTTAAGTCGAGTATGGAGATTTTTAATATATTTCCCCCCCTGTGTATTTCAGTCAAGTTTTGCCTCCTCAACAACGCTGGTTGTCAGGCAATTTTGGTACATATATACGAGCAACCCTAAACTATATATAAACAAATAAATTTCAGGAAATTTGTTTCAGGAAGTTACTTTTAATATCAGAAGAACCGGTTTAGAAGTTGCCGTTTGTTTAATACCTTTCATGCTTCTAAGACATTACACCAATTTTCAGTGAATTCCCTTATGCATGCAGTTGATGTGAAGTTCCCCCATACCGTAAACATCGCCCGATAAGAAAGTATCGGCGCATCAAAATTAATCATCTTAAAACTTTCTACCTAATACGTTTTATCGATTAACGATGAATCTTAATATTATACCGTACGATGAGAAATATTTGTGTTTACAAGCCAAATGCAAATCTCTTAGAAGTCGGCGGGACTCCGTACTGCACAGTCACGAAAGGACTATCAGTCTTTGTGTATTCGTGAAATGTGTCTCACGTTACTTTCCGTCTTGTTGTATCGATGAAGCGTGGTTGCTAGAAGTTGTAAGTAATTCTGCTGTTTACTTGTATTTAAGTGATATTCAAACACGCGAGATACTATATAGCACAAAAGTATAGTAATACGTTGGAAAAAAAATATGTACTCTTATATTACCCACAACTGACAAAAAGTGATAAGATCAAACGGGAACATGAGTTATGGTTTCAATTACTGTCCCGCTTTTTTTAAAGGAAAGGAATTTTTATTTATAAATTATTATTTTCTGTTATTGTAATTGTTGTGTGACTAATTTATACACCCAGAGAAAATATTATGTTTTTATACTAATGTTCTTTTCTGGGGGAGAAAAGTTAATCAGAATAAAAAAGTGTGTACAAACTTTTAATGTCTTAGGTATCTCGAGAAACATGGTAAAAAAATTAAACAAGTGTTAGGTCAGACAATTTTTTTTTGTTATTAAGCTACTTCATTAGTGGAAGAAATAAGATCTTTCTAAATTTTCGATGTTTACTGTAATTAAAATTAAGTATTTTTAGACATCGGTTGACCATCACGTAGAAACTAGAAAATTAATAACACAACTATACACAAAAAATAATTCCAAGAGACCCATTATATCGATCCTACAGTCAAAGTTTATGACTCATTTATGAATTTTGGAGAAAAGTGAAAGTTTTGGGTAAAGAGGTCGCTCAAATTTTTTAAAAATTTCCAAATTGATTTTTAAAAAAAATATTTTTCTCATTATTTTATCATTTTCTAGGTTGAAAAAAAAAACTCGATTCTGAAAATTTCAAATCGATATTTTAATTTCTAAAGGTCACTCATAATTATTTTAACTTTCAAAGTAGTGTACCTAAAATGTTTTCAAGCGACCTAAAAATAAATATCAACGAACTAATAATTTTTTTTATTGAATTTGATGAACAAAAAAATAAAAATAAATCACGAGACACTTGAATTTAAAAAAATTAAATTAAATTAAATTAAAAAATTATAAATATTTGATACTCACAGTGCGGCAGTAAATTTTTCCTCGAGAAATTTTTTAAGTCAAAAATATCTAGAAAAATTAACCTGGTTTTTACAATTGAATTTATATTCAAAATCGAGCTCGAAATAGTGTCATCAGTTTTTTCTATCTTTCGTAGTTTCTGAAATCCTATCGAAAATTGGAAAATATTTCAACATGTTAGTTAAATAAATACCGTTAAAATTTATTCTCAAACTATTGAAGCAGTCACTTGCCAAATACACACAAACGAAGTATGGTATGGAAAAGAATACGAATAAACAGGGTGTGGCGTGTATAATCTATAAAAATTAAACTATAGCTTCCTGATGATATTTGTAATAGAAAACTCTTATACGAAAAAGTTCTATCTTCGCGAGTTTTTTTTTGTTAATTAAAGTTCATTTATTCAACGAAAATGAAGGCCGACCCTGTATTATTTATTAAAAACATTGGAAATGTTTTTATGCGACTCGGTATAGTCGGTATAATCTAATACTAGTAATACTAAAAGGTTAGGTTACATTGTCAAAAAAATTGTGCAGTCAACTGATTGTGTATTTGTATTCACTTAATTATTAAATATGTATTAAGCATTGTCCATCGACCCATCAGTGTTAAAAAGTGAAAGATTCCAGACAGAAGTTTTTATTTTGTAATTCCACGATAGTGACAGTGTAATTTTTATAAAGAAGTAAAAAATAAGAATAGCGTGCCGATTACATTAAAAACGAGATTCTTATTACTTACTTTGCTTAATTTTCTAGTTTGTGCACACTAGTTTTACAAGGAACCGAGAAAACAATGCATTTACTATTTCCGAACGTGTCGATATGGTGTTAGTGTATGGTGCAGCCGGAGAAGATGCGCTCACGGCGACTAGGTTGTACCGGGAACAATAGTCACAAAGTCACCCCCCATGTGTAAATACAATCCTACAGCTCGTTTAGCGGCTGTGAGATACGGGAAGCGTTATTCCTCGAGGAGAAGGACGTCAGCAAGTGAATTTTAATGTTGAAGATGCAGTGTTGGAAAATCTTGACGAGGACCCCACAATTAGTACTCGACGACTCTCACAGCAAATAGGAACCTCATCTCGTACTATACATCGCATCTTAAGGCGCCAGCTGTTACACCCCTATCATCTGCAACCAGTCCAACAGATTTTAGAGTTGTTTCAAAACTTATGAGCTTTGACATTCATATGCGCAGAAACATAATTCCGACCGTCGCCTAAATTATTCTACGTCCTAAAAACCTTACATTTATTATTCTCAGTCTATTTCGAGCTCTCGTAGCGTAAACAAGTCTTTGATCTGACAAATATCATAATAAAATGCTTCTATTCTTTATGATTTTAATATAAACAATAAAAATATATATAACGAACGTTCGCCAGTAAACTTTATTGATGCCCGAGCGCATTAGTTCATTTCTGGTTGTAATGTCAATGTTTTCACAACGTGCTTATTAGAAGAATTATGCGGATACGCTACGCCTTTCGCGCATTTCGCGGCTCATGAGATTTTGCGACTACTCTACCTCCGGATTGTGATCAACGAGTGCGTTTTTGCATATGATTTTTACGGCAATGTGCCAATCAAGTAGACTTTTCTGATTATGTTTGTGTAACAGATAAGGCGACATTTACCCGTGGTAAAGTGAATTTCCATAATATGCACATATGGGCCGATAAAAATCCTCACGCGATTAGGGAAACTCATTTTCAACATCGGTTCTCGGTAAATGTTTGGACTGGCATAATAGGCGATGTACTTGTGGGTCCTTATTTCTTTGAAGGACGACTAAATGGACCAACATATGCTGACTTTTTAGAGAACCGGTTGCCTGAATTATTGGACGATGAGGCATTACAAGTTCGGGCACGTATGTTTTATCTTCAAGATGAGGCTCCTTCACATAGTACTCGAGAAGTAACGACACTTTTGAATGAAATGTTTCCTCAGCGATGGATTGGACGCTTTGGTCCTGTGCCGTGGCCACCTCGATCACCCGATCTAACTCCAATGGACTTTTATCTTTGGAGTCACTTGAAATCATTGGTTTACAATACTTCAATTGCTGTGGGGGATGAATTGCGAAACCGTATACTTGAAGCTACTGACACAATTAGGGGAGTACCTGGAATTTGTGAAAATATTCGCCAAAATTGGGTGCGTAGAAATGGTAAGTTTTATTTAATTCTGTTCCATAATTTAATGGAGTTTGTTTAGTGCACGCAGTTGGAAACTACATATGCTTACGGATGTGGTTTTGTTTGCGAACGCTTGCAGTAACAACAATGCATTTAAGATAGTAATTACTATTAATTATTATAATAAGAAAATTTCAGAATTTTTTTAAATATTTTTTCTTAGCTTGTACTTTTGTATTAAAAAATTCCCCAAAAATTGAGAAGTACCTTTTTATCTTTCAATGACGATTTGTTTACGCGGCTGGTCTACAGCACGTAACTAAATTATTGAACTTTAAGTTACGAAAAAAAAAACGCAAAAATAGAGCTTTTTCGTGTAAGACTGTTCTATTACAAATATTGTTAGCAGGCTGTAGTTTAATTTCTATAGATTATACACGCCACACCTTGTATGTAAGTTTTGCAGAAGTTCGCGTATTTTAAATTAGTCAAATGCCGTATAGTGTGGATGACGCATATCAAAAGCCTGTAATCACTTGCCAAATATTTTACGAAAGCTAGACAAACGATTCATTATTTGAAATATTTTCAATAAGAATATGATTTTTTCAGCGGAAGGTACATAAAAACACATACACGATAAATGATCAGCACTTCAGGCATGCGGAATTGTTGTTTAGAGATACTTGAGATGTTTGTCGTGCTTATGTTTCATATACATATATACACACACTGTATACATACACCATGTCTCATAACCGGAAAATATGACTTCACCTAATAGTTATTTATATTAATATTTTATTAAAAAAATTTCCTGTTCGCAGTAATAATAACACCTATCATAATTTCAGTGAAGTACCAGCGCTAGACGCAATTTCTCACAGTTACAAAGCGAGACGGCCATTATTAAAGAGGCCAACTAATTTAAAACTCGAAGGAGATTATATCCATGTTACTGAACACGCTGAAAAGTTTATCGAGTATTTACTCTCAAGGCGGTCGGAATTATTAAAAACTCCCACAACGTTAAAATTAGAAGGAGATATGGAGATAAAGACTGAAACTAGGGAAAAATTTGTTAAATATGACGATTTTGAACGACCCACTCTCTGTAAAAAGTTATCGAACTTACATTTAGAAGGAGATTATGAGATTCTAACCGAAAAACAAGAAAGGTACCCGCCTTATGAAGTAAGCCGACGACCGCCTTTGACGAAAAAATCGACAAATTTACATTTGGAAGGAGATCTGTCTTTAATTCCAGAGTACAGAAGTCAGTTTGTCGAATATAAATCTTTAGAGAGGCCAAAATTAGCTCTTCCTAACAACAATTTAAAGAACGGAGGTATAGTAGACAATACAACAAGAGAAGCAAACTCCTTTGACAGAAAAATGCACCCGTTGATTCCCTTCCTGCGTGAACCAGACGGCAGAAGTCACGACTTTGTTGCTAGTCGAAGAACATCTGCAAGAGATTTGTATTCGAAAGGTGAAAGGTTCAGCAATTACGATACAAGCAAATCAGCATCACATCCTAATCTAACTTACATGTCACATGCAGGCACTGGCAATGCACAAGAAAACGGCACTGATGTAAAGCCTGAGTATAAAAGTTCCTATGTAGATTTTTATAAACAAGGAAGAATATCGCCCAGCGTCAAAATGATGAGGCAGTCCGAACTGAATTATTTGAAGGGTGACAATAAAATGGATGTACGACCGGAGTATAGCAGTTCCTATGTGAACTTCCCAAGACGAAGACCCCACGTGCCGAAGCCTGAATCTCACCTTTCCAGTGAAGGAGAGGTAAACTATTTATATAGGGTGTCTCAATATTCCGCAGAAACAGTAAAATAAGTGGATTTAAGTAAACTTTGCCCAAGTTGCTTTGTTTAGCCACTAGAAGGCATTAAAGTTGATAAAAAATAATTGTTTTTTTCAAATAACTTTGAAATGTAAAATTTGACTAAAATTTGGTACGTTAATACTTCCATATATAGGATGTTCCATCCAAGAAGAATTCTTCTGTAACTCTGTAACTATAAAATTTATAAAAAATGGTTTTAATAAAAGTCATGTAAAGAAAATATTTTTAGCTTCACAGGGTGTTCCATTTCGCGTGGGCGTTACATAACTTTGTTATTTTAAATGGAACACTTTGTATATTATTACGTTTTTGAATTCCTTGGTTAATATGTAGAGTTTATTAAATATACATGATGTTTAAAACTTACCGTTTTCGAGATAATCAGTTGTTTAAAAAAAATCACGATTTCAGCTCTCTAAATAAGGCTAGATAGCGTCTAAATCGTAAGAGTTAGAAACCTGCAGATTGCACGGTTTGTTTTGGCATAAATTACTCTATCTTGTCATCTATGAGCAAAACGTGTACGTTATTCAGACTTGGAAATACTGAGACCTACATTTAATAATCAGCACGTCCTTATGGCATCCAATTACACCAAGAGTTACTAAAAGTAGACTTTCAGCGGAGTTTTGTCAATGGGCACTTGAGATGTTAAACCAAGATGATGATTTTTTTAAACGAGTCATGTTCTCCGATGAGGCTACTTTTCATAAAAATGGTTTCGTTGATAGTAGTAATTGCCATTATTATGACACAAATAAACTTCACCAATTCCGGACAACTCATAGCCAATGATGGTCTTTGAACGTGTGAGGAGCAATTTTGGGAACCCATATCATTGGACCATTCTTTTTTGACCAGCATCTAATTGGAGCAGTTTATTTAAACTTTTAAACAAACACTTTAGAAGAATTGTTAGGCGACATTCCTTTAGCTACACTTGTGGATGTGGATGCAACATGATGGTGCTCCGCCTGATAATACCGCTGCGGTTCGTCAGTTTTTACACGAAACTTCTCCCAACAGATGGATTGGGCGCGGGAGACCAGTGATTTGGAATTCAATGTGTCCAGATATGACAAGTTGAGACTTTTTATGGGGATTTATAAAAAGCAAAGTTTAAGTTACACCACCAACTACTGCGGAAGATATGTGGCAGCGCATTTCAAGAAATTACGCTGACCAATGTTGAACAGTCTTTTAAAAACTGAATTCGTTTGTGTATTAATAAAAATGGAGGACACTTCGAGCAATTGATGTAAATCAGCGGTCTGTGTATGTCATTTTATGAAATAATCTGTTTATAATTTTGTCGGGGTCTATGTTGTAGCTTCTTTTTTTTTCTCATAAACATTAAGGGTTTGTTAAAGACATCTTCGAGAAAAGGGCCAGTTTCAAGTTAACAAAGGTAATGTCGGATGTCCCCTCGTCAAGATTGTGGCAGCGGAAATTCTATAAATTATAGAAGAGAACCCGGCAACCAGATTAATACAGAGGCAGAATATAGATTCCATAAGTACAATGAATGGTAATCTCTAAAAGACTAAATTCATCTTTTTCATGTTCAACCAATTCGCTCTTCATTTCTGGCAGATCATTCGCCATAGAGAGCCATATAGAGCTGGAGATATAAACTTCTACAAGAAAATTCTTATCCTGGAAGAATCGTGTTTTGCGAAAAGTGGGATGAAAATCCCCATGTCGTTATGGAAAGGCATATTCAGCTCGAATTTACATAGTATAAACGCATGGATTGGTTTTATCAGTAACTTTCTGCTTAGTCCAATCAGATTATCAAATCGTTTCGATGGCAATAGTTGTGTAGATTTTCACTTGGTCACCACGTTCACCTGACTTAAATCCCTGTGATTTTTTTATTCGAGGGGCTCTTAAAACAGAAAGTGTACTTTGTAAGTATTGATAGTGAGAGAAAATTGTTGAATAAGGTTCAAGATGCTGTTCACAATTTACAGAATGAAGGAATACTGAGGATAATGCTTTCTATTTCATCCGTAGAATTAATTTAGATATTACAGAAAATGGCAGACATATTGAACAGTTCTTATCATCCTGTAGCATGATTCGTGGCAAAATTATGAGCAGATTAGGTCAAGTGAGGGGGTATTTGTCACAGTCCTGTTAATCCAGTTACTTCGTTTACTATGTCATAAAGTGACATCTATATGGAAGTATTAGTGTACCAAATTTCAATTGCCCTATAGTGGGTAAGCGAAGCAACATAGAATAGAGGTAAGTTTAGTTAAATCTGTTTATTTTGATCAGCACGAAATTGTGGTAGCTCCATACATAGGTACGGAAAGTTGGGACACTCTGTATGTTTAGTGATAAGGTATGTCTGTCCGTTAGTACTACTAATGTTTATTGAAAATATGATAGTAAAGTTATTGCAGATTTGAAAAGATCAGATATTGCTTGTGCACAAGTGGAACTAGATTTGGTACATTTTAAATGAATTTAAAAGAATAAAACAATGCGTTTAATATTCTACAAGTGTGCAGCTAATTCACATTCCCAGAAATACTACGAGACAACTAGTCATCTTTTTAAATTATAAATTTTTAATAAATTTAATTTAATAATTTAATTAATTTTTAAATTATTAATAATTAATTAATCAAATTAATTAGTTAATTAATTTTTAAATTATAAATAAACAAACGAATTTTACAGGAAACTCATAAACACAACATAAAAAAAACAACATCAACAATATCAACAATCAAAGACAACAGTTATTCAGTCTATGGAGAACATACAAAGATATACTCGTACCTCCAATTTTTTGCATAGATCCATCTGAATACTTACTCACATTTTTAATATAGATCACCGGTGGATATCTGTTCAATGTTTTTTTATTGAGATACTATCTTTAATCTTTGCTGCATTCTAATCTAGAACAAAGTTTAGTTAGGTACTCTTAAGTGACAACAATGATGATTTGTCTTGGTTATTAAACCGTAATGAAAAATATGTGTAGTTTGTAGAAGTAGAAATTTGGATAACAACGTAAAAATATGAACGGACACCCACAATGGTTCGATAAAATTTTACCTTCGAAATGAGTAATATACATGATATTTTTAAAATATGTTACCTAATAGAAACAGAACAGATAAAATATAATTTTTAAGTAAAAAGTTTAGTTGTAATAATATGTAGTAGAATCAGATCTACTTGTTTAGAGTATTACAAGATTGCACTCGTTATAAATTCATAAGATTTAATTCATTATTAAATACGATTTCATCTACACTGACGTTTGCAGCGCGATCTAATGACAGTAGGGAATTGTATGTAAATGGACTTTACCTTTCTTGAATAATTAGTAAACAATTAGAAAGTTATTTAATGAAGAAACACTTTACATTCCCTTAGACTTACCACATCACTGAAAAAAGCGAAAAATACTACCCACATACTCACATACCGAGAACCGAAACGTGTAAGAGGGAGCCAGAATTAAAGCTAGAAGGACATTTCGAATGCCAACCCGAATACAGAAAGGCATACATTGACTACTTAATTAGGGAAAGGAAACCCCCTGCATCTCGGAGAAGGGCCTTCGCGGTAGTGGATACTAATGGGGATGCATCCGATTTGACTAAAGATGACACAAGGTAAGAATAATCCACTAAATTTCCATTTTATAGTGGAAAGTGCAAAGTATACTTTTATGATTCGTAGCGTGAAACTATAATTATAAATATCAGAACCGTAGACTCCAAGCCACGTGACTGCCGAGCTTAGGCAACCAACAATACACCACTGGTACTGTCAAATAAAAATCCCTAAATCTTAGCGTCGCCAATATTGATGATTAGCTTATCTTAACGCTACGGGTCATAAACGTATGCTTTGCAACCTTGATAAATAAATATTTCTTTTGTGTTTATAAGCATATACAGCTATGCAGTTCAGTAAGTGCAATTTCCGTGGTACTCAAAACTACGTATGAATACAGAAAAAGTATTCCATCCATGAATACATAATATTCTGTTGGAATAAAAGTAAGATTACTTGAATCCAGAATACTTGTATTCAATATTCACATTATACGAATACAATGCTGAGTACTTAGGTTAGAAGTTGAAAACAAAAAGAAACTATTGCTGCATCAACGTGTGATATCAGAGATATCATAATTAGTTATGACAACGTTTTACCAGAATACTCTAAATATAATATAGAGACATAAAATGATTCTCGAGTATTCATTAGTAGTTGGGTATTCATGAATACTTTTCTGTGTACTGAATCCTGAATACCCTAAAAATGAATGAACATGAATACTGAATGTATTCAATACTCAAAACTGATTTCATCAATATGGTATCGAATACTACTCATGAATACATTATACTCGACTAATACTCAGCTATGTACTCGTACTTAGCAGAAGTAAATTGTAAACTTTGCAAGGTATAAATACCGGTTGTTTACATATTATTTTCTTCAGTGAAACAGATACGGTTCGAGAAAACGAAGGGCTCACTCTACAAGTGCCCACCGGATCAAAATCAAACGCACAGGCTTCAGCTGCTTCTAAAGACTCCTCCTCTTACGCATCTAGTATCCGTTCGTCACCGAGATTATCGACAGGCGTTCAACGAAACAGAAAACTTTCGCAAATCGAGACGAAGGTTTTCGGTCCAAAAACTAGGGAATCCGTTACACCGTCACCAATTTTACGGCACGGAAGGGAAAACCAGTTAAAACCGATAAGAGATTCCTCTCCTCGACCTTCAAAAGAACACTCACCAAGATTTTCTACGACTAGGAATTCAGACCTAAATAAAGAAGTATCTTCACCCGACGATCGTAAGTGGAGCGCTTCTGTCGAATCAGATGCGGCTTTTCTGGTTTTGGACGAAAAAGTGCCCAGCAAGAGAGTAGCTGCCAATAATTTATATAAGGAACAGAAGTGGATGCCTTCCTGGAAGTACTAAACTACATATTTCTTTATGCCTTTTCTGTATATTTTTAATTATATCTTGTTTAGTGAAAATATAGAATGGCATGTTATTTTTATAGAGTTTGGATATGCGGCTCGTAGAGAGTCCTACTCGTTTCACTTTCTCAGTTTCCATTGTAGCTGTTTACTAGTTTTTGGCCTTTTTGAAGGATGTTCAACCACAGACACATTTGTCCCCTAAACCAGTACCTGAATGGGGTATCTAGTTATAAGGCGTAGCATATTATGATAAATATTTTGATGGCATGAAGAATGTTATTTATTGCTCGAGTCCAACTTACTGCTTTTGTTATTCATAATAATTCGCGGTTACAAAAAAATAACAGGGTTTTTAAGAATTTCATAATTATTAAGTACCTAGCACTTACTTTAATTTTCCAAAATACGTCCCTGTCTAGATTTATCTGCGTGTAATTGTTTACTTCGTTGGAATATGTAAAGTGACTGCAGTGCAGTTCACCTAAATGAAGTCAATGTCAAATCATTGACACTGACTTTCACTGTCCTAAAATAACTAAAAGTACATTTTATTGAAAACGTGAAATGATTATGAAAAACACCAAATCTATTAGATTAGTAAGTATTTTCATAATTTTTTTATTATATACACACGAGAAAAATAATTGTTTTAAAACATATATGAATTTTATTTATTAGTAACGTATACCAATATTAGTTAATATTCTAGTCAATCATGGAAAAATTATAAATTTTTTAAAAACGCTCGAAAGTTATCTCAATATTCGACGCTTCATCGGCATCGACATAAAAAAGTAACTGCAAAAACAACTATTAAAATATTATTTTTCATTGCAATTTCGCTCTTTGTTACTCCATATAGTTGGTTTAAAAAGATAACTGGCAACACAGCTAAGCGCGCACACATATCCGCTGCCGAGTATAAATCAGTGGCGGCGTAAAAAGAAATTTAAGTGCGTTTTAACAAACGAATTATAACACGACTACTTATTTAATTATTATTTTATTTGAGATTAGTATCCCGAGTAACACATATTATTATCCCTAAAAAACTAAACTCCGCTTAATGTTACACCGTCTATACTCTGACAGCTCAGTCAGTTTTGCGAGAAAAGGAAAGGAGCGTTGGAAAAATATTTTGGGAAAATATGACCAAACAATAATAACAGCCCTACAAAAAAAGTGGGAGGTCCGAAAGACAAGACCATGGTACCTATATGTTTTTGAGGTCGCTGAATTCGAATCCCGTCTCCGTTAGATCCGATCAGGTCTGGGTTAAGGTCAGTTAAGGTCAAATGTAGGGAATCAATTGCCATCAATGTAAACCTATGTTTCTATACGCTTTTGGGGTCGCTGAAGCCGAACTGGGGGTCCATATGACCTGATCAGGTCAGGGTAAAATTTGAGAAATAAATAAGATTAGAGAAATAAAGCTTTAACTCTGAGCCTGTGACTCTCGAGTTAATTGTTTTCACATGACAAAATTCAATAAATCTAATTAAGTAAGCTTTAAACCAATGCGTTAGTTAATGCTGCATGTACATTAATTTACACAAATATCCATTTTACTCTCAGTAGTTACTATAAATGATAGTGGAAAAGGTCGAAATTTCACTACAGAAAACTTAGAAAGTCTCGTAGTCTTGTGTTGTATATGTAGCCAATAAGACTTTTATATATTTCCTTAACTTTTATATTTAGCGTTGTGTTGTCACATATTTTTCGAGAACTTGATTTTATTTGTATTAGTAAACTAAGTCCGGTTCTGTTATGAGCCGCATATCCCCGAACTCCAATTACTAGATCATTTTCAACGTAATTCTGAAAAAGAGAAGGAATTTGAGTTATTGCATTATCTCATTTATTTTTAACTTTAGCGCGTACACGATCATAAACAAACTTGTATGGAACAATATACCCTACAACTTTGGTGACTACGCTTTCAATACGGCAGACTGGGAGAAAGTAACCTGCTAATAAACAAATAGTTAGATCATTCTGTGGCAAACTAATGAGAATTGATAGGTTCGGAACCGGTATATGTGTTCTACTGACGAATAATCTTGGGTTGTTTACTAGATATTGTATATTCAATCTTGATCGGATCATGAGTCCATAGAGTAACTGTTTCCTATAATCTTACTCAAAAGCTTTGTTTCGCTTAGTGCGATATTGGTCTTGTTTTCATAGTACTTGCAGGCCGTTCTCTGCCAGTTTGGCCATATTGAAGGTCTGGGCTAGTAATATAGACCATTTAAGATGTAACAAAATCTGTATGTTATGTTAAAATTTGCCAGAGTTTGTCTTTTGTGCTATACATATTTAGATTTCGTGGGTGCAACCAATAAATAATTAGGTATTAGTTAATATAATGTTAATGTAATTTTTTTAAAGTCCTAATTAAAGTTCATTTATGGTGTTAGATTATCTACATGTGTTTTTTTGTAATAAATTAAACACAAAGGTCCTGTTAAAGTATAACTTTTAAGACTAAGGCTTTCCATGTGATGTTCCATTAGGTAGGATTAATTTACTTTAGACCTGATTGGTTATAACTTGAACACAAAATTTTTCCTCGTTTTTAATTACACATTGTTCATTATGAACTCTTGTACTTACTAACTCTACTCTCTACTCACAGTCCAAAATATTTTTTATAAATTCTCTTGAAATGAATTTATAGAGACTGATTTGCAAAAACATGTCATAATTTCAGGGGTTGGTATAACTTCAATATCAAAACAGAGACATTTTTTGTCAGGACTTTTATATTCTGAGGAATCGTGTAGCCTAAAGCCGGCTTCAAACGATACGGTCACTTGCCAAATATTTACCAAATGTAAACAAATCATCAAGGACCAATGAATTATCAAGAATTCCAGAATGTGCGTAAATTTGTTGGAGTACACATCTTTGTCTTTGTAAACAAATGCCATATCGTGTGAATGGTGCATATCGAAAGCACGTCTTCACTTGTCAAACGTTACTCTAAAGCTATGCAAATGGCAGGTCATTTGGACTATTTAACATATGAGGAAACTATCTGTATTCATAAAAAATTGGCAAGTGTACACATGCAGACAATTGGCAAACATAAACAGATATTTATGCCTATATTACAAAACATTACATCGTGTCATGATACAATATGGCACTGTAGATTTTAACCAAATAATCCTCAAATAGTTGATATATTTATGTTTGACGAATTTTTTAAAAGACGAAAGAAATATTTAAGAAAACAAAAGTTTAACGTTGAATGTCTCGTAAAGGAAAGAGAATGCTCGATAGGAAAAAAACCCTGAAGTTATGGTAGGTTTTTTCAAAACATCTTGTATAATATATAAAACAATATTCATCTATTGTTATTTTTTTCTATACCTAGTCTTGTACTGCTCTCTGCATCTTCTTTATTGTGAGTCACAACTGATAAAAGTATGACAAAGATTAAGGGGCTGTCTCAGGTATCAGATTAATACTGTAACTGCAAGAATCAGTGCCTGAAATAGGTTATGTAATTTTTTTTAGTTTCCCGGACGTATAAAAATATATTTTTTATATTTAGAGATGTAATATGTAATAAAATTGTTTGTATTTTTAGATTTAAGGTAGTAGTTCATGCTCAGGTTAAAAAATAATGTCGTTTTTAGTATTGCCTTCGATGTTTAGGGGTCACAAAAATTATTAATGCATTATTCAGTGAAGCAATATTTATGCTCAAGAATATTAGAATTTAAAAAAGTACAACCTGCTTGTATGGGGTCTGTACCTACTATAACCGTAACCCTCTCAAAATTACAAATATATTTCAGTTTTTCGTGGACTAGAAGTATTGTTTGAGTTTCCAATTTCATGTTTCCATCTGACGCAGGGCCGTCTTTTCCCATAGAAAAACCAAATAACCTCTACATTTGAACCTTTTTTAAAGTACTTTGAAAAACCTTTAAAATTAGCTGTTTTAAAAGTCTTTAGAATCAAAATTAACGGAAATATGGTCGAAATAACATGATAGTATTATTTTTTGAAGAAAAAAAAAAAACAAATCAGTGCCTTTGGCGACAGAATTAAAATTAAATGCAATTAATTTACAGATTTCTTCATTTATGTTCTAAGAATATCTTCTGGGTCTTTGCCTCACTTACAAAGCATGATTTCGAAAAAAAATTAATTTTTGAAAATGTTAATCTTTCAAATTTTTGAAAAAAAATCGATTTTTACGCTGTAACTTATAAATTAAAGGGTGTACGAAAAAAAATACAAGAGTAAAAAAAAATTAGCTTTATTTTTGCTGAAGATTTTGTTTAATTTTTTTATTACTTACTCTAAAATTAATATTAATCGAGATATCGCCATTTTAAGTTCTCATATGAATGAGAGAACCACCCTTTTCGAGCCCTTTAAACCCTTCAAACTTAAAAATGAAGGGCTTAAAAAAGATCAATTCAACAGTTCACGTAGCCCTTATAATTCCCTGCAAAATGAGCCTTTGTGCGATTAAAAATCTTAAAAAGTAAGAAAGTTATCGTCAAAAAAATAATCACGTGTACAGGTAATAATTTAAGAAAATTTAGGTCAAACAAGAATATTGAAGCATTTAGACCTTTTTTGTATATAGGTATACGTATTTAGTATGTGAATATTCGAATAAACCTATATTATAACTACTATATTATAATAAGGGAATAAATAATGTTTATTTAATACGAATGCACATTTAAAATGTTTTTACTCTTTCAATAATATTGATTCCATTTTATTTTCGAAAGAAGGGGTATCTTTCAAAATTTTTTAATCAAGAAATCAATTTTAATTTGATAAAAATGCATGATTAACACGTTTCAAGTTGAAAAAAAAATATATAATTTTCATCCAAAGGGGTGGTTTTTAAAGGTTTTTCCGGGTTGAAAAATTGGTATACATTAAGTTTCATGTTAGATAGCACATGAAATTACTCATACTGCACAAATAAAAAAGATTTGATTACATAAAATGCTTAAATTTGTATATTTTCTTTTTTTTTCCAATGAGGGGTGGTTTTCACACCTTAAGAACAAAAAGCACACCCAGCGCATAGACATATAAGTTTTGAAGTGGGGGGTAAGATGAGCCTAATTCTAAATTTTGAGAAAAATCCATGCAGTTATAAATAATTCGGAGGTATTACTATATTTTCAGCTACAGTAACTGGGCTATTAGTCAAAAGGTTTATAAAATCGACCACCTACCGAATCTGTTTGCTATAAAGGGTTATTTATTTATAATTTTCTCTTTTCAATGTGGTGGAAAAAGATAAGAATAAAACAAGAAGAAGAAGAATGAAAAAGAAGAACGAGAATAAAAAAAATACCACGAAGATCCAAATTGCTATTTTTTGTTCTTTCTTTTAGTCTTATAATGTGGGATGCCAGACATATAGGGTGTCACCTAACGAATGTTACATACTTCAGGAGTATAATCTAGAACCCAAATGGTTCGATTTAACCAAACTTACTTAAAGAAATTTCGCAAAAAAAGTTACAGGATGTTAAAGTTTCTTTTTTATCTCTTGTTTTCTCCTTAACTCAGAACCCAGTTACCCGATTTGAGCAAAATTTGCTGTTGCTTAGTTTCTCTTCAGGAAGTATACAGTGATTATGCTCCTATTAGGTTAAATCATACAGGGTGTTAATTTTACTACAACCCTTTATGAATATTCTTCTGTGACTTTTTTGTACGATTAAATTTTTACACGCAACTAGCAGAAATAGGTAGATACTTTTATTCTATACAAAAAATGTAACCTATCAAATGTTGAATTTATGCTCGGTTAGGAAGATATTACAGAAAATATTTATTAACACACACCCCATATGTTTTTGGAAAAAACTAAATTTGGTTAAATCGCACCATTTGGGTTTTAGATTATATACCCTTGAAGTAACATTCGTTAGGTGACACCCTGTATAAGTCTATAGTAAATTTTGCTATGAAATACATTTTTCAGCGTTTTAATATTTTATGACCCCTCTAAAAGTATAATATATTTATAAGTTGAATAACATTTATTATTTAATAAATATACCTATATATGTAAATAACTACTGACTTTTTCATTTTACTGTCCTGCATCTAAGAATTTAAATGTACTTCGTATCTCATTAATAACAACTGTAATTCAAAACATAAAAATTTATTTTAACAAGTGTAATATTGTTGTTAGCAAAATTGTATAAAAATGATTTAGTTTTGTCTTTGAATTTTACTGGAAAAATTAATAGGAAACAAATGGTTTTACTCCATATGTCTCGTAAATTTCAACCCATTTGCTGTACGAAAATTCCCTAGGATTTACTTTTATTTCCAGATTCTCATCAATGTCTATGTAATTATACGTGTCCTGTGTTACTTTAGGCCAAATTAGATACTGATTCAATTCCGACGCTTCCGGAGTCGGATTCCTGCGGAATAAAACCGATTATTTTTATCGCCGTTACATTCATTGGAGTTACTTACAAGGTTTTAACGAAATTTGCGAAAAAACCAACGTATCGGTCCAGAGTCGTGATGTCCGATTGTGGATATGAATTCAAATCGCCTTTGTCAGATGCCCAAAGGTATTTAGTGTCCTCAGCGTGTGCTACTCTACCAATACCTAAAGTTAGAGGAAAAATGATTCAGATAAAACATAATAACAGTTTTTAAATAACCCCCTACGCCAAAGGGAATCGATGAAGGGTTGAATTTATAAATTTAGTTTCCCTTAACCAAATGTATGAGAAGGAACCTTAAATCTTCTTTTATTTCTTTTTAAATAAGTATCAAATTTTCTGATTTAGTTGGAGCTGCATCTTCCAATAAAATCTCATAAAACTTACAACTTACGACAAGGATTGGTCGTGATTTAAAGTTTAGAGAACAAAATTGCAGTATAAACAAAATCAGAAGAATATTTCTTATTTTTTATGATAGGTTGGAAATAAAATGATGTCATGGTTACTTTGAAGCGACAAAGCAGCAAGGATATGTCATGGATTCTCTTGAACAGAAAATCAAGATCGAGAAGACAATTTTTGAACAACAACGATACTGATGCTATCTCTACTACTGTTACGAAATGAGTTATACAATTTTTGGCATCCTGCAGGACTACATTACCTTCCATCGATGCGTTGTTGCCTCCTAGTAGGCCATGGTAAGAGAACTGGTAAAAGTAGACATCGGTGTATTTCGACTGCAACTCTGCGTATTTGACGACTGCTCTTACATAACTGTTATCACTGAAATACTGTAGGAAAATTGTATTAATAATTATTCAAAAAATGTACAGAGTGGATCGTTTTTCATTTCTGAGCACTGGCGTCTTGTAACCGTAAGAGATACGAGTTAGATTAATTAGAAAAAAAGTGTTAGTTGGCACTGTTGCTTGGTTTAAACAGAATTGCTTTTGCTTTTGATGAAATATTCGCTCAGTTCTTTGGTAATTGAATAAGAAAATTTAGTAAGACTAGATAAACAGTGCCAATGGTTGAACTATTTCCGGGTAGATTGCCACATCGTCGGTTTAGACTTCTTCTCGTCTCGAAAGACATACTGCTCTCTTCATTAGAAGAAACTCTGAAACTGAAGACTAAGTTCTTAAGCCACTGGCCTGTGACGTTCCAGTCCTTAATTTTTGCGAATTGGTCGCTTCCAAATTTCAGGTAGTCCTTTGCCTCGACTGAAATTATGTCGATTTTTCTGGATTTCCATTGTTTGCCTGTAGAGTTTTAGTAAAAATCTTCTCCATCTAACAGAATTCTGGTTAAGTGGTCTCTTATCTGTATTGTGTCTTGTATTCTACAACTCCTTTTTTCTACGTTGTTATGATGCAACTGCTCTTGTGCTTCTTTAATCTCGTATTGACCTGTCTTTTCGACTGTTCAACTTTTCCAGAAATACACATGCTGCATACTGGGGCCTAGGAGAAGATCGTTTTTTCGAACACGCCTCCATTTATTTATTATTGAATTTATTCCATTTGGCTAATACACACTGTATATAGGGAAGATAAATGATAAATATTCTTCTTTTTTTTGTCCTTGAGTGTCTTTCTAATGACTATATCGATATTCCTATTCGTGTATCTATTCAATCAACGCACATAGTAAATATATACAGGGTGGTCAAATGAAAACGAAACAGAGCCATTTTCAGGAACTGCGTCAAGATTGTAGAAAAACGCTCAGACCCGTAATTTTAGATTAAAGGGGGACATTCTTTGCTGGTATTTCTGATTCCGCACTTTCACCCCCAAGCAAGGGTAAGCATCACCCCAAAATATTTAAATGGCATTGAGGGTTGAGTAATATTTCTTTTGAAAGCTCTTACAATTCTCTTTACAACAGACTTTAAGTTTTATAATTCCGCGCAATACTTATTAAGAATTTTTATTTTAAAGTTGAAACTTATGTACAAACAATTAGTAACGGTAAAAATGTCAGTCATTCGAGTTAAGTACGCCAATGGTATAAATTTAGTATTTCTTGCGTTACATTGGTTTTTGGCGATTTGTTATCACTTTCGTAAAAAAAACACAATGAAACAGAAATGAATGCTATACACACACAATGAACGTAAAATTAGTGGATTCCAAATTATTTTCTAGTATTATTTGGAAGCGTTGGTAGTTTATTTAATTGTGTTTTTGAAAATTAAACACTATGGTTTATTCCATTGCGGAAAGAGCAGATATCATTTCGCTTTACTTTATGAACAATAAATGTGCGAATATAACAGCTCCGCTATTTAATGAACAACATCAAGATCGACATGTCTGGAGGAAGTATGTTCTAAAATTAGTAAAAAATTTCAAGAGACAGGGAACGCACCCAATAGAAAACGAGAAGTTGAAAAACCTATAGTTAATGAAGCTAGTGAAGTTGCAGTTTTGGGACAAGTTCATTTTGATCCTACATTAAGTACGAGGCAGCAGGCATCTGTGTCTGGGATCAATCGAACTAGCAAACAAACCATTTTGAAGAAGAATAAATTCATACAAAATACATTTAGTCCAGGAACTTTATGATGATGATTATGACCGCTGTTTGTAATTTTGCGAAGTAATGTGTGAGCTAGCAGGGAACGATTCACAGTTCCTTTTTAACATCTGTTTTTCTGATAAATGCAGTTTTTCACGAGGTGCATACACAGCAACCGGAAAATTTAAATGTATGGGCTGGAATTTTCGATAACCGGCTGATGGGTCCTTTTTTCTATCTGGTAATTTGACTGACCAAATGTATTTGTAATTACTGGAAGACGCTATTGACCCTGCCTTGACCGATATTATTGAAAATGTTTCAGAATATGATGAATATCATTTGATTTTTCAACAGGATGGTGCTCCTCCGCATTATGCGTTAATTGTCCGTCAGTACTTGGACCAATGTTTTCTACGGAATTGGATTGGGAGAAGAGGCAGCATTGAGTTGCCTCCACGGTCGCCGGATTTATCGTTCCTTGATTTCTTTTTGTGGGGATACCTAAAAAGTAAAATCTATAAAACACAGCCAGCGTCGCTGGAAGATTTGCGTCAAAGAATCGTCGACAAATGCCGTCGAATCACTCCGGAAATGCTTCGGAATGTGTGCGAACGTTTCGAACAAAATCTTTATTCTTGTATGGAAGCGGTCATTAGTTTGAACATTTAATCAACTAAGTAGTAAGTAACCAACTAAACATAATTTAAATCTTAAAATGTAAATACTTTAAAAGTATTGGGCGGAATTATAAAATTTAAAGTCTGTTGTAAAGAGAATTGTAAGAGCTTTCAAAAGAAATATCACTCAACCCCCAATGCCATTTAAATATTTTGGGGTGATGCTTACTCTTGCTTGGGGGTGAAAGTGGCGAGGTCAAAAATACCAGCAAAGATATCCCCCTTTAATCTAAAATCGACGGGTCTGAGCGTTTTTCTACAATCTTGACGCAGTTCCAGAAAATGGCTATGTTTCGTTTTCATTTGGCCACCCTGTATATATCAGCCAGAGGAATTAATCTCCAGTTTCAAAGTTTCCTCTGAAGGGAAGAAGAATATGTCCTTCAAAACGTCAAGAAATCTAGACCGACGACGTGGCAAGCAGCTCAACAACAAAATACCGTAGTACATAAATAATAAAAATATGTCAAATCCTGTTGATGGTCGTATACCTGAATTGCTGCTGTTAAATTATCTTGCAATAATCCTTCAGTGTATATTTTTCTTATCTCTTCGGCAGCCTGTGTACGTACATTTGTATCTTCAATTCTCATATCTTCATCAGCTAACAGATAAACGTATTTCTCGTAATTTCTGACGGTTTTCTGCAGCCCTTCTAAGTCTGTAACATAATAATTTTGATTAATATACATTGTTCTACGGATTTAATTTAATGATTTACCAGCGGCTTTTGCTATTTGTTCTTCTGAATTAATGCCTATTAGGAGAGGGACGTAGTTAATCTTTCCGTTTGCGACAGATTCGTACATGGATTCGGTTATAAAAGCTCCTTCATGTTCTACTTCTACAACTGGTGCATACGACTAAAAATAACAGTAATTTGATTGGATTAATTGTATCCAAAATACAATTTTTGTAAAATTCTGTATCTGCAGGTTAAGTATTAGAATACGAGAATGGATAAAACAAAATTGGAGCCGTTGCAAGCGTTTTCCATGTCCTAGTTACGAATTTCTATTGTTGGAAATCATTTCAGGATCTCTTTATAAGCATATCTTACCTATTCTTTACCTAATCGAAAGTGGTGGAAATGGCTTTTATTATTATTCCCAGCATATTTTAGTTTAGCAATAAAAATTAGGTTTTTTTTTTGTTGGCACTCAGGTCACTGATAAAAATTATTAAATTTCGTTTTTTGGTCGTTGCTTAGAAACAAAAACAATACTGTTGTAGCGTGACATTTTCACAAATTAGTATGTTATATAACCTTAATAAACTTAGCAAAATCACTGAACTTTTTTGGAGCTTAGAGAGAATGGCACATTTAACTAAACGTGAAAGGATAGAGATCTTAATGATGGTTGGATATGGTGATAAGCTACGAACCCATGCGGAAGCATGTAACCTGTTTAATCAAACACATGTTGACAGACCACCAATTGCACGATCTACGGTGAGTAAATTGGTCGACCTCAAATCGCCGAAGAAACTAAGTTAAATGTATTGCTGGAAATTGAAGAAAATCCCCATCAGTCAACAAGACAACTAGCCCTAAACAACAATGTGGACCAATCATATGTTGTAAAGTTGCTTCGTACAGAAGTATCATGGATATAAAGTCGTAAAGAGACCCAGGTGACAGAGAGTACTAATAACACAACTAAAAAAAAAGTTCTGTACCATAGCCATAAGTGTCAGTGTCAGTGTGGTGGATAAAAAAATAATGCATACTTACGTGATATTTGTCAGCAGTGTTATCTATAGCTTTGGCATCCACGCTCTGCAAAAACTGTAAAAGATCACTAGAAGTACGACTTCTGTCAAAAGTGGCGTCTATCTCAGCTGCTACACCATAAGCTATGTCCACTGCATGTCGTTGGTTGGCCCAAGAACATAGAGCTGAACCACTTTCTCCTATAGCGGCTCTAAATAGGCCTAAAACAATTTTAGTGGTTTATAATGCAATACAAAATAAGTCAAATAGCATGTTCGTGTTAGCATTAGATATAAGTTCAAGAGCGATGTTCTAACAAACCAATATCACTCGTGTGCTTCGTAATTATGTCTTCAAAAAACGGCCAAATAGACATATTTAGGGAAGTGTATTTGTAAACCAACATCTACACCAAAAAAACTTTATCTATGGAGCCGAAATCGCGATAGAAACAGCCTCTTTTGCTGATAATAAATTAATTACCTGCAGATCCCGGACTTAACACTTGATACGTGACTGAAGCCGCTCCGGCACTTTGTCCTTGAACGGTAACTTTTTGAGGATCTCCCCCGAATAGATGAATATTCTCCTGAATCCATTTTAAAGCGAACTGTTGGTCTTTGAGACCCATATTACCAGCGATCACAGAATCGCCAGTGGATAAGAAACCTATTAAAGTTAAAAATTAAACTTATACGGATTTAGTTTTAGTGGAAAATAAAATAGGCATTAGAAGTAACTTACCAAAAGGACCTACACGATAGTTAGCAGTAACGACAATCACATCTTGTTCCAAGAAATATGTTGGTCCGTTGTAACCGAATCCAGCGTAACCGTGGATGTAGGCCCCTCCATAAATACTGTACATTACGGGTAAGTTAGCATTGCTGCCAGGTTCCTTAAAAGTAAAATTGTTGGGAAAGTCTGCATCAGCAACTTACGGATTTACTTACAACAGGCGAGTAAACGTTTAAATATAGACAATCTTCTGTTTCCAAGGTAAAATCTCTACCTACTTGGTAACATATTTTCGTATTCGTTTTTGCTTCTAAGACGCCGTCCCAACTTTGAACTGGTTGTGGTGGCTAGAAAAAATAGTAATAATAAAATACGACAGATTGTTAGCAATATACAGGGTGTTTTAGGATTAAGTCGACAAACTTGAAGGAGATATTCCGCACAAAAAATAAGAAACAAATCAAGTATTCATTTTTTTCCAGAGACGCTTCATTTCCGAAATATAGGGCGTTAAAGATTTTTAAAAAAATTCGAATTTTTTAAATAACTTCTAAATTAAGAAGGCTATTTAGGCCAAACTTGGCATGACACATCTACTTATTAGAAACCAATTTTCCATAAACTTAGAAGTCTCGCCCAAGCAACCAGTGGCGGAGTTATGGGGACTCAGACTCATTAAATTATAAAAACAATATGGCCCTACTGAAAATAAAAAATGATGCTGTTTTTAGATAGAACAAAAAAGTGTACATTCACTTTTTTCCTAACTCTCGTAGTTTCATGACAAAATTGATTTTTCGGAAGGGTGCTTCTGGATTCTGTCGATAAACTTTAATATGAACCTCAACAAAAATTTTCGAGTACAGTTGGTTTCAACTAGATGGCTGTCCTGCCCATTTTGGTAGAGGTCCTAGGGAGTGGTTAAACATTAATGATCCCAGGAGATGGATTGGTCGTGGAGGACCTGCAGCGTGGCCCACACGTTCACCGGACTTGACACCGATGGATTATTTCGTTTGGGGTGCTGTTAAACAAGAAGTCTACGAGGTGCCAGTTGATACCCTAGAAGATCTAAGACAAAGAATAGTCCAAGCGTGTCGAGAATTAACTCCAATTCAGTGTCGATCGGCCACTACCTCCGTAATTAGAAGATGTCGTGCTTGTCCACAGTCCGGAGGCGCCCATTTTGAACAAAATATTTTTTTAATCATTTCATTTTTGATTTACTTTTCGCTTTGTCTAGGTATAATATTAATTTTAGTCGTTTCAAATTACAAATAAATGTTCATGTATTGTTTGCCATCTTATTTTATTTAAAAGTACACAACACAAGTAAATGAAGTGACTACAAACCGCCTCAAAAAATTTAGGAGTATTGCAAGGGTCGTTACGTTGTCGCATTACGACATAGTCACATTAGATGTTTGGTACTTAAATATTTCTATTGTTTTCATCAACATATTTTTTTTTAAAAAAACACACTATATCTCAGAAACGAAACATCTCCTAAATAATTTTAATACTATTGGTTAAACCCAAGGGAAAGGGGAGACAAAAAGGCTTATTTGACACACACATACCCGAGAACGAGACTAAGACCAATTTTTATAGGTACTATATATTTTTAGGTTTTATGAGGAACGTCTTCCTAAAGTTTATCGACAGAATCCAGAAGCACCCTTCCGAAAAATCAATTTTGCCATGAAACTATAAGAGTTAGGAAAAAAAGTGGATGTACACTTTTTGTCAATAACAATCTGTTCTATCTAAAAACAGCATCATTTTTTATTTTCAGCAGGGCCGTATTAATTTTTTTTATAATTTAATGAGTCTGAGTCCTTATAACTCCACCACTGGCTGCTTGCGGGACTTCTACTTCTATGGAAAAATGGTATCTCATAAGATGTGTCATGCCAAATTTGGCTTAAATAGCCTTCTCCATTTGGAAGTTATTTAAAGAAATTCGAATTTTTTTAAGAATCTTTAACGCCCTATATTTCGAAAATGAAGCGTCTCTGGAAAAAAATTATACTTGATTTTTTCTTATTTTTTTAATGAAGAATATCTCCTTAAAGTTTGTCGACCCTGTATATGTATATATTACTAAAAATGTGTTCGCGCTATTGAAAATTTTGTCGTCTGTATGAGAGATTCGATACACATCAATAAACACAGTTTGGAGTAATCATATTGATCAGATATTGAAAAAAAAAACAAACGTAAGGAACTTACTTGGAATCTTAAATTTCCTACTGGAGGAGCAGCGAATGGAACGCCAAGAAAGGCATAAAAGGTTTTCCCTTCTCTTAAAGTAGTTTTTACAGCACCACGTATTTGTCCACTTGGTAAATTGACGATGGGATCATCTGCAAACTATGTGTTGGTGTATAGAATAATGTGACAGTAATTAGTTTATGCAGCAGAAGTAGTTTATGAAAATGTAGTATTGAAAACTCTCGAAAGAAGGCGTTGTGGTAGTCACATTTGTAAACATATGTTTTTAAAGTGTAATTTGTAAATATATTTTTTTTAAGAGAGGTCATATTTTTTTACATTTTTCCGTTGGATAATGTTCTAATTATTTTAAGCTATTTTAGTGTATACGAAAAGCATTAGAAAATTTAGCGCTCTAATCTACTTTATAAGTTAGCTAAAAAAAGATTTAGGTAAATGACAGTAAAATTGAACTCGTTTGCAAGCTCCCCTTGGCTAGGTCTAGGCTTACAATATTCACATCTCTTTTAATTTCAATAGTCCGTATCGCGCCAATGATATGTTCTACAATTTATTTTTATATGAACTTATATTTTTAGAATGAACAGTTGTTGCAGTTTATTTTTGTTTTGTTTTTGGTATCATAACAATTACTATAAACGATCAAAAATTTGTAGATATGAAAATTAAACATGTATTTAAAAAATTAAAAAAAAATCTTTTGATAAATTACAATATTATAAACATATCCATAAGTTCTGTATATAATGTAATTAAAGTGCTAAGCTTTAACGGCAAATCACGAATTAATAAAAAAAAAGTTCCTATAAACATTTTATTAATTATAAAAAAAAGCTGAAGATTGCATTCAACTATTATTATGAATATTTATCACGTTGTAAGTACTTACCGCAGAAGAAATGCTTAAAATGAATATTACAAACACCAACATGATCAAATATAAAGTTGTAAACTCCCGTGATGTAAAATATACTCTTCCTTATATATGTGAGTGTCGATTATAGATATTTTTACAATTTGATGATATAAATCTTTTTCTATTCTATTCATTTGGAGTATGTGTAGATTACAAACGTAAACAAAATACTTTCAATAGAATTTAACCATTCAAAAACATTTATTTAACTGATTTCATTATGTATTTTACTTGTTTAGTATGGCACAATATATGTATGCGTTAAAAATGTCTTTACGTGTGTTGACAGCTATTTTTTATAAATCAGAATGTATTTTTGATATTAAATATACACGTTTATCTCTGGCCAGCTCTTACTTTTAAGTAGTAGGTACTTGTATTTATCAGAGCAACTACTTAAGCAAGTTATTCTTAACTTTTATCTGTAATTTGCTATTAGTAGCAGCTGTTAAACAAAAATGAAATCAGGACAGCAGCACCAAACAATTCCCTGTTTCTAGAAAATGTTTGATTTAATATTTATTCGAGACTTTCGTCAATGGAATATGCACTATCCTTTTCCACAGAGACAGACTGTTGGTTATTGTGAGCCTCAGAGTTCCTCATCTCGCCATCTGGTTTCTTGTTTCTTGTGGCAGAACCTAGACATACTTCTACTAGGTCAACGTTACTTACATGTCTTCTGACGGGTCATGGACCTCTAAATAAGCACTTCAATAGAATTGGTCTGATTGTCAGGGCAAAATGCAGTTTATGGAGACATGAATACGAGGATTCTGTATATATACTGTCATAGTGATTGTTTAAGGATGAAAAGGACACAAATACAAACTGATATTTAACTAATACCACTTTTCTAATTTTTAATATCTGTCTCTGTGAAGTATACAATGGAGAAATTGATTTTTAGATTAGGATACCTATCAGCTAATGGAGGTGAATAAAGCACAATAATTTTTCAAATTTGCTAATTTTACTTATTCGCTATAATAGTTAATACAAATTTATAGATATACAAATTAAGTAATAGAAAATGATGACTAGCATAAAGAATACCATATTTTAAGTATATCACTTATTGATAAGCGCTTCTCAATATTGTTTACAATAACATGTAACTATTTAAAAAAAGTATAAAAAGATCACTTATTTTATATTATAATAATTATAATATAATAATATGTTATACAATTTTATGTGCAGCAAAATCACCACTCATCACCATTTATGTTAATAACCTAACATTTCAACATGTATATTATATATATATCATATAACAAGTTGTTCCACAAAAGGACGTTTTTTGATATTTGAAGAAGGTACAACAACAATTTATTTTTTGCACAGCTCTTATTTTTAAGTAATAATTAATTCTATATACAATAAGTGTAGTTATTTGAATAACCCGTATATAAATTCACTTATAATCTATAATACAGATATATTTCAAAAAAGTGTTATTATAAGATACAAATATTGGTTAATAGTTCTTTAAAGATGTTTTAGATAATGTCAGACAAAAATCATTACAGAATGTTTTTTCTAATTAAAAAAGACCATTCGTATTGAAAATGTATTTACTTTTGATTGTGTTAGTCATTAAGATGGTAGGAACAACCACAATGTTTAGGGTCATATTATTCTACCCCCTTATCTTTTTTCTCTTTCTGTTCTTCGTTTTAATGAAATATATAGAAAAACAATTGAATGTTGCGTTTTAGATATATAATCCATATTTTTGTTTCCATAAATGGAGACATGAAGAAAATTTCCTAAAATATAGGTCTACCATTTCTTCCTAGATAGAAAGGCAAAAAAGACAAGGGGTTGATTGTTATGGAAATAACCCTATAAAAATACAAAATAACAGTTTAGACGCACAAATAAAGACATTATAGACAAAAACCTCAAAACACTCATCATAAATCATCATATCATAAGTCCGTTGCCCTGTTAGTAGATTCTGAAGGATAGTGAATTATATGTAGCGTTTTAAAATGATGTCCTTAACGTAAATATAAGTACAAGGTATAACAGTGTACGATCCTTCAAAGATTGAACTTGAAGCAGTTTTTGATCAATTCTTCAAAAACCATTGAATATACTGGGTGATTCAGTCATAATGTCATTAGTTTTATCCAAGTATTCGAAAGGTCTAATAAAGATAGAAAAACGAGAAAAAAATGTTTCGAAACTGGAATACATTTCCTATAACATGCCGCAACTTTTCGGAAATTTTTATTTTTTTTTCATCTTTTACACTGCTTACACAGCAAAAATGGTAATTTATGATTTTTTAGAACATTGACGGCTAAATTAGAAATCCTTTTTCTCTTGTTTTTTGCCAGATCGAGATGTGAAAATCATGCTTAACCATTAGTCATTTCGTGAATATTTCTAATTTAGCCGTCAATGTTCTAAAAAACCATAAATGACCCCCTTTTCCTGTTTCTTAAAATTCGTGTAAAAGATGAAAAAAATTTTTTTTTCAGAAAAGTTGCAGCAGCATGTTATAGGACATTTATTACAGTTTTCTAAACTGCCCTTTAATTCTCTGTAGGACCATTTGTCGCCGATATATCGATGATTGAAGACAAAAGGATCCTTTTCCATTAAAAGTCCGATATTTCGATGAATAAAGGTCGTATCGAAATTTAAAAAAAAAAGAAGATTAAAGCTGAATAAACAACCTATCTGGTCTATGCAATGGCTTAGCTGAAAAAAAAATTTCCAAGTCCGTGAACTGAAAGAAATAAAAAAAAATTGCAAAATTTTTTTTGTCGCGTTATTTCTTAGAATTGCATGAAAACCGTAGTTCCTAAAAATTTTCGACCGAAAGATCTAAAAACTAGAATCTTAGAGCTTCAAAATGCTTTATTTTAATTCTCGATACGACCATTTTTCACTTAAATACAGTCTGTCAAAAATCACGGAAAAATTTCGGAAATTCTTTTGACCCTTTAATTGTTTGGTTTAGTGTATTTGTAAATTTAAGCCTACCTAATAAATCTAAACACTCAGTATTTGAAGAAAATTCGAAGTAGTATACAATACATATAAAAATACTTCAATTCTATATTGATCTGCACTGATCAGGTCAATAAATAAATTAATTAACATATCACTGGCGCCTTCGCCAAAATATCGAAATTCGCGGCAAGTCCATACCACCAGACCACCATTTGAAAAAAAATATATGCATTTTCATTTTCGGAATAACGCTGTCGCAATGGAAACTTTGACATTGCGTCACAGTGCCTTAAAATTTTTTGCGGAATAAACACGGGTCTCATAAAATTCAAAGTTTCAAAATAATCGAAGATTTTGCTCTTTGAATCCATATGGAAACTACCATATGTATTTTGAGGCACTGAATCCGAATCCATCATTAGTTTTACTCCAGAAGCCGAACGAATTTAAAAGAACAGGAAAAAAGCATGACTTTTACAGTTCAATATACGCAGAAGAAGCCTGTGAAGTTTCATTTTGATCTAGTCCAGTCAAACTTTTAAAAAAAATTAAAGGGTCACATTTTTTGAGCTTAAACACTTCATAATCATGATTAAAATGGAAAAAAATATATTTTTTTGAGGTTTTCTCACATTTTTACCACAAATAACGTTTAAACTGATGATAAAAAAAATTTCGAAAAACTTTATGAGGTTGTTTTTTGTTTTTTTTTTTGGAAAACAATATTCAATTGTATAAAACATGGCGAAAACGTTAACAATATTAAAAATATTAAATTGATATAACCTAACATTCGAAAACAATTATTATCCATGTACATTTGTTTTTATTAACAAATCAATAATACTTGTTAATATTTAAAAGGTAAAAAAATATCTTATTCATTCATGTGTCCATTTAAAAAGATATGTTTACTCATTGTTTCCTAACTTCCCTGAAAATTACTGACATGACGGAATCACCTTGTATAGAATTCATAGTACAGTGCACTTCTCTTGTAGTGTCCATCTACGTGTAAAATTTGAACAAAACTAACCAGTGGCATCGATATTGAGACTGGTTCTAATGTACCACCTTTGAAGGGTCGAAGAGCCCTTATAAATCGTTACTTTTTTTGTATATTTTGACGAGAATTGGTCTTGAAAGTTTGCCATAGTGTTATTGTTACCTTGTACAATCACAATTAAAATTGGGTTTCAGAAATCAAGGAACGTTAATAGGTATTGTGACGAAGAAAAATTTAAATTAAAAAAGAATTAATACTAAAAATGTACTCGAATGTCAATGCGGAAATAAGAACTAATAATCAAGAAAAATGATAGTTTTTTACGAAAGTATTTTTAAATTTGAAATGTTTTCATATTGAATTTTACATCTATAATGTCTTATCTGCGTTTGAAAGCTTGAAATGGTCACGTACCTCAGTACAAATATTTTACATCTGCAAACATTATGAAACATTATTCTATAAACACCTTTTTTATCATTTTCCCATACTACTAACCTAAACACTATATTTTTACTTACATTGAGCTAGTTCGATTTGTTTCATAATGAGCTACAATAAAACATTGACTTCTTATAATAACTGTAAGTTGTTTGATGGAAAAGGAAGTTTGTAGACATTATCCGTTTCCTTTAGTTTTAAAAGTTAGTTGGCTGGTTGGATTTCATCTAATCGTGATCGTGAAGTTATGGTTATAGGAAAACGGCCATTGTTAACAAGACAAGCATTAGAATTTAAAATATAAAACTCGTTTGTTGTATTGTTTTTGGGTTCACATCTAGGAAGTTGACAGGCTTTGTTCACTGTTCACAAACCATAATGTAATATTTTATAACTTCTTTATAATAAAAAAATAGTAAAAAGGTATAAAATTAGTTAATGAATCAAATAAGTTAACACAGATAATAAACCACAACAACACAACATTACAGTTGTGGTTATAGACATACCGATTATGATTATATTCTAACATTTAACATTTCTACATCAACGAAGATAGCTACGTTATTTTCAATTCTCTCTTGCTCTTCTTCTAGTTTGTACAAGCTACATTTGGTGGTTATTAAGACATTTAAGATACAACAGTCATAACTATGTATTTGAAAAACCTTATTGATGATTAAGAAGAGATTTCTGTTTTGCAGGTAAGTGTTGATGTATTTTGATTTATTTGATAAACCAGTTATTCCTAATTTTATTTTTCTTATTAAATGTAAATTTTATTTGATTTATACATAAAATGCTATTTATATAATCAATATGTTTAAATCTACCGTACTGGTTTCTTGATATCCTACAACTTTTATTTAAAACTTTTTTGATAGGACTCAATTCTGAGAAATTATCGATGGATTTGGGTTTTCTGGAGATACATAGCATTTTAATTTATTACTAATCTTATTATTTTCTAAAAAATCTAATACACAAGCTTGACCGCACTGGAATAATTTGTTTAGTATACTTAGATGTGTGTAAAGCAAGAATACAAGTCATAACAAAAAATATGTAATTTAAAAAATATACGTATTTATTTTTCATCCTGAGATGGAGTATATTTGATATCTTTTCCATGTAGGTGGGGGCTTAGTAGTAGTAGTAAAAGGGGCAGCCTCAGCCTGGCAATTAGGCCACAAGTGGGCCCTTTTTGCCTACCCCGCCGACCCATCACCTAACCACTCTCTGCCTCTGAACCTCCTCGAACCTACCCGACGCCCTAATGAACGCCAGGATTTTGGTCCATGGAAGGTCTCGCACCTCAACCCCTTGCAGCTCTTCAGCACCAAAGACTTTATGTCTTATTCTCCCAAAGGCTGCACACTGTCCCAGAAGGTGGACAGGGGTGTCCTCCCCTTCACCACATTTCGGGCATAGAGGGTCCTTCTCAATTCCTATTAAGCTTACATGCCTCCTAAGTCTGCAGTGGCCTGTCAGAACCCCCACCATTTGGTTTAGGGCTCTTCGACCAAGGCTCAGCAGCCATCTCGTCTTGGATTTGCTAGGTCTATGTATAAAACTATGGGCCTGCCTACATCCTCTATTTCTCCTCCAATTATGACCTAAAGTTTGATAGGCCCATTTATTTAGGGCCCCGTTAATGCTGCCTCGTGTGATACCTAAGATTGGTTCAGGTCCCTGTCCGGATCCCCTGGATCCGAGACGAGCTAATTGAACCGCCCTCTCGTTACCAGGGATACCCATATGGCTTGGGACCCAAACCAACTCCACTTCTTTTCGTCTGGCGTCTCCACATTCCTGGACAAGGACAGACCTAGTCCTAGGGGAGCTAACCGCTCTGAGGGCGGCCTAACTGTCGGAGCAGATAACAATTTTCTTCTCTGCACAATTCCTTACCTCCTCTTTGCTTGCTACCATCAAGATAGGAGCTTACTCGGTGCAGTGTTGGTCGTGTCTGAAACTTGTAGTCTACATTTGAAATTAATTAATGTATGATGCCCTTCAGCACAAATACTATGAACTATTTTCAAGATATGTTTTTTTTGTGATGTAGAGAGAAAAGCAGTAGAATTTTTGTAAATAGAATAAGTTTTAAAACTGCGTTTACTACTTAAAAGTGGTCCATCAATTGACATAATATGACCTATTAAAGTGACAAAGACTTCTGCTATTCAAAATGCAAACAAGTATTTAAATAAAAGTTAGAGGGTATTCAATAAACTATGTCTAAAGGGCTTTTATCAGCAGTGGTACACAGCATAAAGACAGGTCTTCATCAAATATTCTTCCTATTCAATTTACGAGGAGCAAAATTGGATTTTTTTTTGGAATTTCGCGATATTTCCTAAAACCATTCATTAAACTTTTGTATCCTTCATACATAAACAATTTGGATAAAAGATAATGATATACTAGCTGGTAAAATTTAAAAAAGCAATAGTCTTTGACGAAGAAACAATTTTGATCATCATTATATGTTAGACACGGACAAAAGCAATAGTTTTTGACATAGAAACAATTTTGGTCGTCATTATATGTTAGACAGGGACACTATCTTGAAATAAGTAATTTGTTTCAAATGATTTTATATAATTCATTCATTTACATTATTTCTATCTTCATCCATCTCGTCAAATAACTTTTCTAACAAAACAACTAATAATGGTGTGTATTCGAATATGTCCAAGAAAAAATTTGTGATGCTTAGCTCAGAAAAAAGTTATGAGTTATTGTAAATAAAAAATAAAAAAAGTTGTTTGTATTTTTTTGCAGATTTGTTTCTGCTTATTTTGGTTAAAGGCTATTTCGATGGAAAATTTAATTTTCTACAAAAAGTACTCTTGCAATCTTTTTGATTTTATCTTGGTTTCTGAGTAATATTGAAAAAAAATAAATAAAATTCACCCCTTTTATCCCTAAATTTAACAGCATTTTGAGATTTTATCATTTTAGGTGTTCAACAAACCCATAAAACAATAAAAATCCTTTGCAATTATTCCTTATTTCCTTTTTAACCTAATAACCCTAATACGAGCTACTCCAAAAGGTATTATCTATACTACAGATTGTGTGATATAGATTAATTTCACTCCAAATTTGCGTTAGATAACCAAAACAATTAAAATACACAGATAAATACGTACTACAATCAAAATAATTGTTTTTAGAATCTTAACCTTTGATTTGATGATGCAATTGCAAATTCATGTAGCTTCTAAATGAATTTATATTTGATTCCAAATGCTAATGATATAAATTGTAACAAAAAGCATTTCTGTCTCGAAAATTGTGTTTTTTGTATAGTTTAACAATAACTTGAAAAAATTATTAACTTATTTGGAAACTCATCAAATCTTCCTTAATAATTGTTTTTTATTTTCTATCTGTCCGATATCCTCTTTCATATTTAATGTCAATGTCTACCCTTTAGAAACATGTAAAATCTTTTTGTTCATATGAAATTCTGCGTTTATTTTGATACAACCTTTAGTACAGTGATAGATATTGTATCTGAATCTGTAAAATTGAACAAATTTATGTAAAACGATTGCGATTTGTTGGTATTATCTGTATCTACTCTACCACCCTGTTAATGTTTTGGTAATTTGCTGATAAGTATCATTATAATTATATAGAAGACAATTATTAATTCGGCGAAATTAGCCTTTTGTTGATTTATCACAACTGTCTTAAATACTTTTCATAAAAGTTAATGAAACATCTAAGGATAATGGGATCAATGTTTAAAAATTCTAATATGTACACTGATATACCTGTATGCAAGAGTTTCTTAATATAAGTCAGTGGGGCAGTCAGTAGGGTCGAAGGGCCATGGTTATCTCTAAGTTTTTGAGTATATTCACAACTGAATACAAACATGGATTTTTTTTGTTGTTTAACCAGAAGCGTTCAAGACAGTTTATTGTTTTTATAGATAATATATAACCATTAGGTATTATTTACATAGAACCACAATCATCTCTGTCTTAATGAAACCCTCCTCTCAGACTTTGTTCAGGTTGCTGCTACTGACGTGGGTATTTTAAAGTCATAGCACACACTTTACATTTAGATTTTTAAAGTTGCAACGCTACGTTTTCATTTCGTGTAGCTTGGTCGTACAACTTATAAACAATAGTAGCCCCATTACCATTCAGCTTTACTATCGCTATTAACTCTCTACCATAAGACTAACAACAATTAAGGTATTTTAGTATATTGCCACACTTATGAAACGATTGAATTAAGTAAAATTCAAGTGTTCAGCAGAGAATGTCTAAATGTATGTGGCAAAAGGTCCAATTGCACAATCAAGTTCCAGTTCTATCAGACTCGATAAACTTATATATTTTGAAAAAGGTTACATTATCTTTCACACTTATCACATTTATGTAAAGGTGGAAACTAAAATTTTGCTGGGGAAATCACTTGGGATTTCATTTACTAAGTATTTTTCAAAAGGTAATACGTTAAATTTGCTGGAATATTTAAGGTGCCAAAAAATCTCTTTCGGTGTGTCCGTAAAAGTTAAAACAGGCGTTATTAAAAAGTTCAGCAGACTTTATAGCATTAGAAGTACCATATGGATTTTTTTTATTTTGAAACACCTTGTTTAATTTATGCATGTTATTTTAATGTTGGTAACATTTGTAATTTTCCTGTACGAGTAGTTTTAGCAGTAGGTATTTATAACTGTTTAGTTCATTTATATTTAAAATTATTTAGAATTACATTGAATTGTTAATATACTAAATATTATCAGAATTATTCTTTATATCACCACAAGTTATATCTAAAAAAAATGAAACGGCACATACTTATTCCTAAACTGATACTTAAGGTACAAATTTAAGTTACAACTATCCTGCCTGGCTCCTTATAACAGAACGATGCAATTTAAGAGACGTTGCAATCGTCGTTCGCATTTTGTGCTTCTCGCATCTGCTGTTTAGTTTTTCTGCTGGCTCTCCGAATGAGAGAGCGTGAGCGTGGTTTCATTAACGTGTCCTTGCCCTCCGACGTTCCCGGTTTGTCCTTTTCCGGTGCTGGGCTTGCAGTTCTTCTGCCTGCCTTGCTTGCCGAGACGTATGCACTCGAACGCCTTTTCAATCCACTCGATTCTTCCGTATCCCGCGGAAATATTTTCGACAGAGTCAGGAACGAGCGAAATATCTCCCTGATGTTGATATCGTCTTTCGCTGAGCACTCCAGAACTTTAACCCTGAAATGATTTATCTTTATTAACTATTCTGGAGCATACCTAAGTTAGTCCAGACGGTAACTGTTTCAAAAAGTCCATATTTGGGTGAATCGTATATCCACGGTGATTTTTGGCTTTTTGGCTTTCAAATATCACTAGTAATGAAAATTTTTCTATTCACATAAAAACAAACGTGTGCTTAACTTTTGGCAGCACAGTATGTTAAAAAAAATTCGAAAAATATAATATTTTTATTTCTATTTAATTATGTATCTTTTCAAGAGTTGATTTTAGGCGAAAATGGAAAAGGAAAAAAATGTTTGTAATTAAATTTTTTACAAAATATGACTAGTTACAAATCGAATGAATCATGATTATTATTGTAAAAATCGAAAAAATCGCCAAAAATGGGGTTAAAAACATTACTTTTTAGGGAATTTTTTTGGGGTATTTAAATTGGATATAGGACCTTCATACTTGGCTCAAGAAAACTTCATGTTATGTAGAATAATCACACCAAATTTCATCAAAATCGGTTGGATAGATTTTGCATAATAATTTTGCAATCCTGATTTTGAAAAAAAATTTGCAAATTTTCATAATTTTACACAGCAAAAACCAAGGCCCTTAGATACTTGAAAATTTAATCACGTATAGAAAGGCTCTCAAGCTTTCAAACGCTTTTTGGAAAATTCGAATCCGTCAATTAGGAGAGCTCTGACGCTTGTTTAAACATTGGTCGAATTTTTGTACTTGTCATATTTTGTAAACAATTTAATTACAAACATTTTTTCCTCTTCCATTTTCGCCTAAAATCATCTCTTGAAAAGATAAATAATTAAATAGGAAGAAAAATAAGACATTTTTCGATTTTTTTTAACATACTGTGCCGCCAAAAAGCCAAAAATCTCCGTGGATATACGTTTAATCCATACCAAAACAGATACCGCCTAGTCTAAATACCTATTTAAAGGATTAGACCAATAAATAGAGCAAAAAAAGTCATATCTTGACAGAAATACTAACAGCACACCACCTGTTTCATCATTTAAAAAATAGTCCGTAGATATACTCCGATGTGTTTACGACTTGCAACTCTGATTAATTAATTAATTTGTTAACATTTTAGTGCAAAAAACGCGTTTTTTTTAATTTTTTTGCTTATAAACCCAAAACTACTTGAGCAATCTCAACTCCGTAAATGAAAAACTTGTAGGAAATTAAATTTCGCAGAAAATGAGAGGTCGAGCGATCCGATCGGTTGATTGGAACCGGAGAAAATCCGAAAAAACCGGAGAAATCGGTATTTTTTTCAAAACATGTTAAGTACTGCTTTTCAGCAAATAATTTTTCAATGTCTGACGGTTATTAATAAATTTTTTGTAGTCATGAAATCGACAACTTTGACGCGTCAGACCGGAAAATCGGAAAATAATTTTCGTCAGACAATATAAAAAGTTGTATTTGCAGTTCTTAAAGATAGGATCTTGAGAAAATCAGCTGGCTATTAATAAATTTTGTTATAGTACTTTCTCTGACATGTTCGAGGTTGCAGACATTTTGAACGGCTCATATCTTTTGTCAGAGAATTTTAAGATAAACAACTATTGTGAAAATAAAGAATTTAGAAAATTAGATAACTGCTTTGCAATTTTATTTTTGAACAGGTAAATGGTAAAATTAATGAATTTTTTAATATTAAGTGTCTAACTTTGGAAAACAGTAACATAATATTTTTATTAAATTCGACGCTCAAAATTCAAGACAAAAACAAAAATGTGTTCAATGTTTGTTCACTTTTCACAAAAAGTAAGTAAGAATCATTCAGAGTTTAGTAATGGAAAGATGGGCAACACAGGATATTTGGTGTTAAATGTCCCATAACTTTTTTATTACACAAAAATCAAGAATAATATTTTGTCCCTGATTTTAGTAACACTAACTAGCTTATTCTTTTCTGAAACATTTAAAATAGAATTATGGGAACTTTGTTTGTTTTCAAAAAAATATAAAATTAGCAATATAATCGAATAAAAAAGGATATATTTCTAAATTGTTGAAATAGTTTTTGGTTAAGGAGGTATATCGGGGTCCGAGGGAAGTGAGGAGCGCAGGAGGAGTCCTATGCTTTTCTTATGGGACTAAAGGTCGCTACCAATTTGAAAAAATTAAGTTGTATTGAAATTATTTGCGATAAACATTATCTATATAGCAAAGAAATCTACTCATATGCACATAGCATACATATTGACTAATTAACAACGTAAAAATATAATATTTAAGTAGTTTTAAATTATATTTAATGAACGCGTAAAGATTATGCAGATGTGGCAACAGCTCTGATAATTGACTAGTAGTTGTACACACTGCGAATCTACAGACCTTGGACATCGGAGATATTGCGCGTCAAAACTATGTAAAATATAATTATTATATATAGCAAATATATCGTATTATCCTCGCGAAGATTTGTATCCTTTATTTAAAATCCGTATATCATGTGAACTGGTAAAACAACGAGAATTATGTTAATTTAGTTCTAAAGAAATGAAATGACACTCGCGCCCATCTCTCGTCCAAGTCAAAGAAAATGTTGGATGCAATTTTGAAGGTTCTGTGATAGAAATTACATTATTACTCACTGTTCGTGTTTCGTGTTTTTAATCTCTATTTTAGTAATGTTACAAAAGTGTTGCAACTACTTTTTAGACATAAAGTTTGCTAAGAGAAATATTTATGTTCCTTTGTTATTCCGTACAAATGCTTTTATCTCAAGTATTACTAATTATATTAATGAAGTAGAGAAAACTTTATGTAACCCTAAATATTGCTGGGTAATGATTACGATGTTTATAAACCATTAAATATATTAAATGGATTTATCAACTGTATTTTTTATTCCAATAAATATATCACAGTTTCTTAGTCCTTTTTAATTAATCTAGATTTTTTAAAGATATTACAAAAAATTATCTGTTGTGGATAATTTATTGTTGATAACAATGTACATGGGATTTAGGAAAAATGTATATGTTTCAAGTCAATTTCGTTTTTATCCAGTCTTTCAAATGTATTCCCTCCTTGCTGTCAGCTGATTGCGACGTTGCCACATTAATCCTCAAGTCAGACAGAAATGCAATTATTGATTTCTGTTTCTAATTAATACAGCTGTACTATGTTCAAGGAAATAAGATAATATGGTGTACTATCTATGGAAAAGTTTTTTTTCACAATTTCTACATTTTTTCTCAGTTATTGGCAAAAAAAAGAGCCGCACCGTCCATCTTCGCCATATAAACCTACGTTAAAATGAACAACTTTCAACATCAATATCTGCGTAATACGCTATATAAATTTCAAGTACATCTGTGCATTTGAGTAAACCCGATATACCTCCTTAAAAGCAAAAGGGTACAAAGTTCTGATTGACCCTTGTATTTAGTGCAGCTTACCTCAGCTTTGGTAATTCGCAATACACCCACTCGGAAACATCTTCAATAGGAATCTCCCTGTGCGTCGAAGTCAAGTCTAATTTATTACCGGCTACTACGATAGGTATTTCCTGGTAGTCTCCCCTTTGTTCTCGAATCTCCTCAAAACACTTTTTTATGCAATCAAACGACGGGGCGGATGTAACGGCGTAGACTAAAAGAAAAGCGTGGGCTGTGGCTATACACAGCCTCCTCATCGCCGGAAACTGCATGTCTCCAGCAGTATCCAGAATGTCAACTTTGAGCGTCATGTGGCCCAAGTCGTATTCCCTGTTGTATAAATCCTCGACTGTGCTCCGGTATTTACTGATGTAAGTGTTCGTTAGAAATCGTTTTATTATGCAACTTTTGCCAACGCCTGCACCTCCGAGTATTACCAAACGGATGCGCTCGTAGTCTGACATGGTCGTGGTGCTGTTCATCTCATTTGTATTGCTGTTACTAGCGATGGTTTACAAAACTTGTTCGTAGACAGAACGGTTTTATCATTTTGAATGAATTGAAACAGTTATTTCACAGTCACGTCAGTTTCTCTTGGTCCACATGTGATGTATGTTTCGAATAACGTTTCTGACATTTTAAAATTCACAGTTAATTTTTATACAAAGGAATGTTAGGTGCTATCAAGTTGAAAATGTATTGGTTAAAGAATTCTTGCTGGTTTTCTTTTATTGTCCTGAGTGAATTTGAGTGCTTGTATTAGATTTTACATTACCTCTAGTGTACTTTTAGTAATATGTTATTCCTTCAACGAACCTGCAAAATAAAAAAAGGCAGTCAGTCTTACCATACGTATTAGTGATTAGTTTTTACAAAATTATAATTTTTTAAAGAAAATTTTAAAATGTTGAAATTAAGTTGCTTTTTACAAATAACAAAGTAGGATGTGCAAAATAGTGTTATAAATAAATTGTTCCAGGGTCAGGCAAAAACCGCTCGGGAATTCGCTCTTTTTGCATTGAATAAAGCTCATTTTTAGGGTAATTTACAAAAAAATCGCCTACGCCTCTTTGTTTTCAAGATAGTTTTTTTTTTATAACGTTCATTGTTAATTAACTAACTAACGTTAACTAATTAATATTGACTTTTACTGCTGCTAGCGCTTTTATTACATAAACTATCAATGTAACAGTTTTTGAAAATAAAAGCTTAATCCTTTTTTTAATTGTTAGTCCGGTCATTGAAGGTAAAATACGGCGTTACTATATAATTTTCCCAAACAGCACCGATTTGCACCGAAATTTGGATTTAGGTTCTATTTATCGTCTACTTCAAAGTTTAGATATGTTGAATTGAAAATTGTCAATCCCTAAAAACCACCCTCTATGACAGTAATCATTAAAAAATAATGTTGAAGAATATTATTCAGCAACTTGGAATAATTTAATATATGTAGTGATATTAAATTAAGATTTCTTTACTGTTTTAATTTTTTATTATTTATTTATAAGTTTCGACCCAATGCAAAAAAAATCGAACAATTATAGTTAAAAATTTTTTGTAGTTCAAAATATAATACAATCTTTATATTATTTAAAATGTAATATATTTATTTTATCAAACCTTAAAAAATCCCTACTGATTAAAATTTGCCATCAAAAATAGGGAAAATAAGAATTTTATTTTTATATGAACATTAATTTTTATAACAAAAGTTTTTTTATTGCAATTAACATAAATAATCAAAAATGTAAANCAATCAAAAATAGAGAAAATAAGAATTTTATTTTTATATGGATTTTAATTTTTTTATATTTTTATAACAATTTTTTTATTGCAAATAACATATAATCAAAAATCCTCTTCACTCTCGTCTTCCTTTTCTATTCTATTCCTAAAATTCCTATTTCTATTTCTAAAATATAGCTATAATGTGTATTCATCAATGCTTCAATATACGTGTTATATCTGCAAAAATATGTGATTGGTATTTATGCTATTCAAAAAATCATTTTGTAGTTTTTTCAAGGGCTATAAGATCAAATAAGTTAAATTTTCTTTCAGCCCTTATTTTTGTAAGAGTTTGAGCTGAAAGAGCTTGAACAAGTTGCTATTTATGAACATATGCAAACTTTAAACTTTCATATCTTAGTTAATTTTTATCCAATAGAAAAAAAAAACAAAATTTTCAAGAAAGCAAAACCTACAATTTTGTACTTTACAAAATTTTGCGTATCATTACTAGTTTTTGAGTTATTTTAGAGAAAAGACATTTTTTCCAAAAATACAAAAATTCTCTTTTCACTTCAAGCTCAACTTTTTTCAAAACTAAGCACTTTAAACCGGTCAAACCTCTAGAGCATATTACAGGTACATAAATAAAGTAAATTGTAAAGTCGTAGGTAACGATTATTTTTAATTGAGGTGGTAATTAAGGGGTGATTTTCAAGTTTTTTGTCGCCAAAAAAAAAATACGGACCAACTTTATTTTCGTCATAACTCGCTTAGGTTTGATACTAGGTATTTTTATAAAAAATAAAAACAAAGAGTTTTTCAAACACTTTGAAAAAGGTTCTATGAGTATTCTCTTAAAAATGCATTGGTTTTTGGTTATTTCACGTTCAAAGTTTCTTTTGGCGTTTGACGAATTAGAACCAACCTTCAACAAGCTATTGCTCCGCTTGTATTGGGTTTACAGACACCATAAACACACCATTATTTTTATTTTTTTATAAGCTACATTTTTTGTAATATTTTTTTTTGATAAAATACTTACTTTTTGAGTTATTCGCGAAAAACCGTCTGAAAAAGTGTTTTTTTTTGTTAAAAAAATTTCGCTTTCACTCGCGAATAACTCGAAAAGTATCAACTTTCAGAAAAAACTTTATATAACAAAAGCTGCTTAGAATTAGTCAATACATACATTCCCGTTATTTTCGATGAAACATTTTTCACCCCCAAGTAGGGGTGGCATCCACCCCCAGGGTCAAAACAACCCCCGGTACAAGGTCAACTTTGAAGTGGAGGGTAAGTAGAACCTAAATCCAAATTTTTATGAAAATTGGTGCTGTTTGGCAAAATTATACGGGAAAATGGTTATTGACTGGACTATGTCTCTGAAATCCCGGTCCGATACGTCCAATAGTGTTAATCAACAAATAACGTTATAAAAAAGCTGTTTTGGGCAGGTGATTTCATTTTCTTTAGTTACCGTAGCTCTATTTAATGCAAAAAGAGCGAATTCCCGAGCGCCTTTGCACGACCCTGGGACAATTTATTTATAACGCTGTTTTCTTGAATACTTATAATCAATAAATCAAAACCTTAGCAGAACGAGTATACAAAATCAGGGCTTCCCATTCTTATTTTAAGGACTGTTTTGTTAATCATGGGTTAACATCTAACTAGAGGTTAAAGGCTAAACATTAAAGTTGTTTTAAATATATGCATGTATTTATAAATTTGTAGTTTAGACTGCAATCATTTGCGAAAACTTCATATGAAAAGTGTAAATCATTTTTATTTATCTACACCTGCTATCCAACGACTATGATTTTTATTAAAATAGACTCAAGGTAGATATCAAATAAACAAAATATGTATTGTCATACGAGAACTCATTTATTATATACATTAACAACAAAATCTTTACAACTGGACAAAAATTAATGATAGGTGGAAATATTTTGATTGTGAACACAATTTTTTGATAATATGGGATGTTGAGCCAGTATTTTAAGTTTTAAAGGCAATATTTTCGCTTACCAAATGCAAAATAGCTTTTTTTTTCATAATCAAGTGGTTGGTACAAACAGAACCTCTTTGTCAAAATTAAATTTAATTTTTTTATTCTACCTTTGAAACTTCATAATAATTAAAAATTAAAATTTTATGAAAATTAAGAAAACACCTGTTTATGTCGATCAGGCGATTATAAAAAAAATATATTTCGCAAATTTCTGAGCATCTCAAAGTCGATAACCGCTAATACAATTTCTGTACCCTAAAAAACGGTTTGGGTTCCAAGCTTCATTATCAAAATATAACCAATTTAATTTTTACCACCCGCTATTTTTTAAGACACACTATATTTTTTAGCGATTGAATTCACTGGAATTAAAATTATGTTTAGTTTTTTTTTTAAATAGGCGTCATAAAATTATACTTTCGCCCAGAGAAGTATTTTAACTTACATTGTGGCTTACGATAAAAGATTGTTGTGATTGAATTTTAAATCCCACGTAGACGGAAACACCAAAGCACGCGAACGGATTTTGATACAAATGTTTGGCGCTCGCGTAAAATATATTCTGCTTTAGATTTCGTTATTCAATTTTTTTTCCACGAATTCCCTAACAGTAGTTACAAGCATAAAATTTATAATAGTCCTAAATTGGTTCGAGTTAATTTTATAGAGTCTTTGTTTAAAACGTATCATAATTAGAATTCAGCCATTTTAATAATGTACGTATTTATAATAACTTGAAAGATACACTTTGTCCCAAAATGATGGAACAAAATTTATATTTTTTCCAGTAGTGGAGTCAAGATAGATTTTGACTTCGCGAAAATTACTGGAAGAGAGAACTTTTTATTTTTCGCTTTGTAAAGTTTTGTGTTTATTTATTGTTGTTTAAACAATTAAAAAACAATTAGCGTACAAAAATAAGTTTATAACTTTTTTCTAATACTTATCTCCAAGTAATTTCAAAAGGTTTTAGGAAAATCCATGCTTCCCATAATTATTTCGAAATAATGCGTAATTTTAAGCTGTCTTGACTCCACTGCAGTTCAGATTTTAAAAAATCGCTAAAACAGGTCAATTAGTAAATAGAAATTGTCACATTTCTGCAATAATTTCAATTTTTTTGAGCCATGTTTGACATATTCATAACATTACCAACATTTTTTTTTAAATAGGACGCTTTATGTTTTATAGTAGGTATAAATATATAGCCCTTCTATAGACGAATTCAGCGATATAAGGTTATGCCTACTTTTTTGTCATAGTTGTCAAAAATGGAGGATTTTGGTATGTTTTTTAATCTTTACCTGGAATTAGATTTTAAATTGATTTTGCTGAATAATAAGGCTGGAAAACTGCTGCTTCTTCGCGTGGCTGTGTATAAAAGTGTATAATTAAGACTTCTTGGAACTGAAAGCAGTTAATTTAAATTTCAATGTTGGGTTGGAAAAGATTTTGATTAAATCTGTTGGGAGGGTATCACCGATCCATCAATCACTGCTTTAAAAGGCTCTGCCGAAATAAGTTGTTTTGGCAATATATATGAACTTTTCATTCCTTTGGAAATATGTTGCGCATGTAAAATTATATAATCCCCGAACATCTATATTTACTATTGGCACGTCACTAAAGTTTTAAAGAGTTTTAAAGTGAGAGGATAAATATTGAAACGAGGCCAAGTTAAGTTAGTCTCACTGCTGTCAGAGTATTTAAAGTCATGAAATTATCTAGGACATTCTCATCAAGCATCAAACAATCTTATTATGTATACGAGAAATTCCTATTAATCTCTCGCGACGCTAAAGATGGGTGAAGCAAGACAAATAACTGACTATACAGGATGGTTCATAACTTGAGTCATCAAAATAGTCTCATACACACAAATACCGCAATAGGGATAATTCTTTCTTAATAGCTATTTGTGTGCAAAGTTTTAATTCTTATAATAATTATAAAATGGCAGTGTTGTGAATTTAAAAAAAACGTTAAATTTTTCGGTTTTTCCAAATTTTCTCCGGTTATAATTATCCGATCGGATCATTCAACCTTTCATTCTCTTCGTAGTTTTATTCTCTATGATTCGTCCATTGACAACATTAAGATTGCTTCAGTAGTTTCCATTTTATAAGCAAAAAACTAAAAAAAATGCGATGTTAATAACAAAATTATGGTTCATGAGTTGAAAAGTTCGCACAATCGGTTTCCAGGTAGTTTTTATGTCATTAGGAAATGCTTTCTTCCTTGGCCTATTATTAATACAATGTAGAAATAAACCACTCGGGGAACATTGAACATTGCAAGTACAACAAGGACTGTAGTAGAGGGCTCGAGGCCCAAGACATGATGGGAACTTCTGGTCTTTTAAGAGCGTAGTGCATATTGCTCCAGGTATGTTCTGCACATGATGCCTAGAATCTGGCGAGTCCATTTTGTAACCCTCCAGATAAAAAAAAGTTTTAAAACCGGTGTTCTTTCTTTCTTTGCGTAAACTTTGTATGTGGCATTTCAATAATAAACATTTGTTGAGTACCGTCTTTGAGTTAAACACTAGTGCTATCAAGAGTAGGTCGTAAAATATGTTGTTGTAAGGGTCACTTGCGGGACCGCCTAGCCGGGTGTCTTGGCCGGTGGATTTCGAACGGCCGAGCATCACGGACGCAGGCTGGAATTTGGATGGGTGACCTAAGGCAAGCTCAGGGACGTGGCTGTGGCAGCCTACCAGAGACTTGGGTCTCTCAACATTTTCCGCATGCATGTGGTCCCCGACAAATGGTAATGAGAACAGAGGAAAGAAAATCTCTGTAACTCAAGACCATGCTATCATACATAAACTGTACGAGACTTTGCCACCAAGCCACCCATGTAGTAAATAGGATGGTTTGAAGAAAAATACTCGAGTAATGAAGGAGGGTGTACAAGGGGCCTAATAAGGCCTAAGGCCGCGGTGGAAAAACAATTCCACCACCCTCCGACATACATACAAGGGTCACTTGCAAAGCTGAACTCTGTTGGGATGGACTAGCACCCATTGCGCAAGAAATACGCCCCTGTCATTCAATTCTCGATTCTGGATAGCACTATATGACGTCACAAATTAGCGGGGCTGCAAACACTCGTTTATTATGTTCAGTTTCTCCATCACATTTGATGCGTTTATATTTAACTGGAACGGGCATATTGACGCAAGGAACACTCTTAACTTTTTTCGGATATGATCAGAACAAATTTCAGAAGCAATAAAGCGCACAAACAAGAAATTATAATACCCAAAAGACTAGTTATTTGTCCCAATTTTTGTCCAAATGTTCTCTTGTAGAGTTAGACTACAGGAACATGATCCATCTACATTGTATTAAAAAAGGTATTGGCATGGTTAAAGTTTATCGTGCTTTCGTATTCATGATAAATTCTATGAGGAAATGTTCAACGACTCCTGAAGTTTTAAAGCTCTGTACGCCTCCTGCATGTGGTGTTAATTAACACGTTCGCATCCAAGTGATAGAGAGCGCAGAATAATGAAAGTTTTCCACTCGTTAGCGCATATTTAATAAAGTTCCCGAGGAAATCAATTTTTTAAAGTACACTTTAATTAACTACCAAGTCAACCTATGCCACTTAAGAGATTAATCATGTGACTCTATTTAATAATTCTGTGCAATGTTTCTATTTCAAATGGTAGTAAAGTAATATAAGTAAATAGCTGAACATGGGCATAGCCAGGAATTTTTTTTGGCTAGAGCCAGTTTATTGAACAAAGGGTATGGTACTTATCCTAGGCCCAAAAACAAACAGTGGCCTAAAATGATCCATTCTGATTTTTTATACTACGTAAGCCGTTGTAAAAAAATTAGATGTTTCTAATACTCGACAACGGAGAGCAGTCTAGTGTCATATACTGCAGAAAACTGAATAAATAAAAAATAAACGATGCGTTTCCATTGCCTAATCTAAACAACATATTATGAAAATGTAAGATACGAAAACAACTTTCTCTACAGGTATAGAACGTTATGAATTTATGCGAATGCCTTTTGGTCTAAAAAATGGTTCCTCTATATTTCAAAGTGCTACAAATAATATTATGAGAGGATATAATAATTTTTTCCGCATGTGTCTAAGAACATGAAGGTAGATTAAAGTAAGTTTTTTTAAAGAATCTTAAAATATGAAGCAGATTATTGTTCCTGAAGGTAAAAATTAAGATAAAACTTGTTAATAATTTTCCGATATTAAAAAGAATTAAGGAAGTAAAATACTTTTTAGAATTTGACGGTTGTTACGTTAAAGTTATATAATGTTTTTTCTAAAATGTCCAAACATATGCCCCAATGTCTAATAAAGGTTTCAAAAGTTACCATCAGAGTTTACAAATGCATTCGATCGTTGAAATGACTTTTCGAAGCCAATCACGTTAATCAAAGATGCTTCTATTGGTTGCGCACTATTTCAATGCCCCCTAACGACAGACCCATCACATATTTGTCAAGGATACTGAAGGTAAGATTTTTAAGCTTTCGGCATAAAAAATAAAATCTACTAAATTTTAGTATTTAGGACTTTTACAGAATGGCAGTTCTAATAAGTTTGATTGCCTTAATTTTAACAGACGATAGAATATTATGCTCAATTCTAAAAAATAATTAGCGTTGTAATAAGTTTAAAATTCAATAAAATTACATATTTTTCAAATTCATAATTTGATTAAAAGTTAAGTTCCTGTTTTAAGAGATTCATAATTACTACCACTCGAGCTAAAATTTAAGCACAACATTTTCGTCCTACTACAAAATCGATACATTTTATTTTATTTATTTAAAAACTGCAAACAATTGTCCTAAAATTTACTAAACGTTTCACAATAATAGTTTACATGTTTACATTTTTGTTATTCTACGACGTTTGCCGCGTGCACACGTGGTGTGCATCAGCTGTGTGACATTAAGTTAAGCGCTGTTGTCACGTTGTGATAAAACTCCCTAATATTCATACTCGTATTTTGAAAACTGTTATCTTCCGCCCCAGTAATATACAACTTTTTTGTTCATTTATGATTACTCTATCTCATGCTGAAGTAACGGCAGTAATTAGATGAAATTTAAATTCTTACAATGGCCCAGTAGGCTCTGGCTTTATTTAGATAATCTCTTGTTTCTATTAATTTTGCCACTACCTGTTAAATATTAAAGCTGGGATGACCCATTTTAAAATTCGTCAAATTTGGCTGTGTTATGAGATTATAATGAATATTTAAAACACTTTTACACCTTACAGTTTGTAACATAAACCTTTAATTTTTAAACATATGCAGACCCAAGTTACTATTTCAAATGCGAACTGTCAAAATTAATAGAAACAAGAAAACACCCTGTATTTTAATATTACATATCATTTTCCGTTATACTGTACTTTTAAAAATTGGCGTACTCTACATAATTAATCAGTTTACTAAACAAAACAGCAAACATATAATTTAGGATAAATGTCTTGAGACTCCTTGTTCCTATTTACTCTTCGCAAATAGCACATTCTCAGAGCCTTACGACGTCGTTTGTTTTCGCACAAAATTGTACGCAAGATACAAAGTTGTAATGTTCATTTACCTCGGTTTAATGGGATGGCACGATAACAGAGATGAAAATATAAATTGATACTTCAAAAAGTTGCCTTGGTTACATCAAACTACTGAACGAACGGAATTTCCAATTATTTTAGTACTTTGCCGCGTGTCATCTCTTTTCTGTCGTTAGACTTTTAAAAATTACTTGATATAATTCAATGTTGAAACAATTTTTTTTCTTAAAATTCACTGATTTTGATTTGTCGTACTACTAGACTCGATTTAATGAAATTAAAGAAAAAAATATTTAAATGTTATGTCTATATTTTAATAATAAGTAAACTATTGTAAAATAATTTGTTTGCACAAGTTGTTTAAATGTGTGGGTGAGATGTAACCTATAAAGCCAACTCAATGCCTACTGGGAAAAAAATATTACTCTGTACTTACTAGCAAAGAGTGACCTACTGATCTCTCGCTGTTACGAAAGTATTTTAATATTTGTTTTCTAAGACTTTTTTGCTTCTAGTATTGTACTTACAGCTCTTTCAATTTGCGCCGTTAATTATGATACACCCCGTATTACAGCAAAAAATAATGTTTTATTTAGATACAATTTGGGGAGTTGTACACATTCCAGTTTAATTTAAGCTTTAAAAACCAAAACATTTTCATTTCGCTCCCAAAACAATAACGTAAAACGTTCACAAACTAATCAATCGAATCCCGTTTAATCGTTTCCCAAATTATCTTTCTCGTACAGGCACTTCTTTGCCAGCTCTATAATTTCACTGCTCATTGAATACTTGTTAAATAATTCCAGAGTAGTCATGTTGTTCATTTTCATTAAGAAATTGAATTAAATACATTTTATCTACAATCACCGGACATCGGATTTTCACTAGTAGAATAAAGTAACTTTATTTCACTAGTAGAATAATGAAAAAATAATAAACCTATAATAAATCAAATTTAATTTATTTACTTATTAACATTAATATTTACATTTATAGTAATAGACATTTCGATTTTTGTTTTATCAGATGATTAGCAACTTTACATGGAACTCAACTTTTTTATTTAAAAACTGATAAAATTATGGAGTTAATTTCTTTAATGGTGGTTTTAGCAGCAATAATTAAAAGGGCTCAAACTCAAGAATAATTTTTTCTGCATCGCGTTGTATGATTTTTAATAAAATTTTAACCAACCCGGAGAAAAACTTATACAGAGGGTTCCAAATTAGACTCTACAACATGGCTATTCTGTAAGACATGGTAATTTGCTGAACAATAAATTTTCGAAGAAAAATTGGAAACGCTTTTACTGATTGTTGAGATTTTTCCAAAACGCGAAAGTTTCGACTGTTAGTGTAGCTTTTGAAGCTAGACCCAAAGAATAAAAAGGACCGATTCTCGTGTAGAAAAATTTAGGTGGGTGTACAACTGGTTTAAACAAATTCGATACGCCAAAGAAAAATAAAAATATGTTTCTGTTACCAATTTTTGAAAAACTAATTTTATTCTAGAACATCATAACTATATCAAAATAAATATACAGGGTAAACTGCCAACATTTTAATAAAGAACTGATGTAATAAAAAACGCTGATTATCGATTCCCCATTTCGAGTAATTAATTAAGCCTCATGTCTGAAACATAAAATAATATTTTCTTTAAAATCATTTCTCTATAAGAACGTATTAAGTCATTACAAAGAGAATTCATAAATACGTAAATAGGACTTTAAATGAATAAATAATTAAAAAAACTTCATTAAAATTTGGTTTTGTTTAGGTGGTTTTTAATTGAAATTTTTAATCAAAACTGTTCATCAAACATTTAAACATAATTAAAGATTTTATTAAGATTTCACAAACAAGCGTCTTTGGAAATCCATGTTACACAAAATGTTTGTGTCTAATTTATTTAATTTGGCATAAGAATGTACGATGCGTAGTGGCAAAGAGTAGGAGGGTCCTGCGGAACTCATTTCGTTTCGGTACTCATAGGATAAACGCTGGTAGATTCTCGCAAAAAAAGGAGCCTATATAAAAAATTTCAAACATTTTAATAAGTCACAAACGAAAGATCTGGAAAATATTAAGATTTAAAAGTATTGCAAAATAAAGAAGTATACTTTTGAACCAAATTGTGCAGGATCAACATCGTCAGTTCTAAGAAAAGCTACCTCAATAAGAGGGAAAGTTTAATTTTTGTACTTACATTATTGATTATAATGAAGACTATAAATTTAATAAAAAAAAAAGTGTTGAGGAAAATGTAAAGCTGATACGGTTGAAATATCCATGTACAAAAATCTTGAGCTGTGCAGTAAAAAATAAGAAAATAATTTATGTAAAATATTAAGAAAAATTAACAACAAAAATCAGTCGGTTCTCGGAGGTATGTAAAATTTTGAATATTCCAATTGCAAATGGAGTTTTTTTAAATTGATCTTGTACTGTGGGGAATAAATTTGTAAGCGTCCAGATAGCGCTTCGCACTCCACACTCCGTTGCCGTTACATAATTCTCCTACACGACGAATGACAACCAGAATCAGTCGAGAAGCCATGCTAGCGAATCAAAAAAAAAGTTGAAATTTCCACTTCCAACTACCGAAAAAGACAATTTGGAATATCGTAGATTCTGTTACCCCTTGATACTGGAGATCGAATTTTGATGAGGAAAAATTCTAAGACTCTATAGACTGCAACCCCATAGCCCTGGTGATCGAATATCTGAGCATAAAAAGCTCTAATTCAGCGAACTCCTGAACTCTATAGCCCTGAAAAGTGAATTTTCCGAAGACTAGTACGGCAAACTAATCAATTTCAACAAACGATTTCTGGGAGAGCAAAGGAGATATCTGAACGATTCAATATGAATTTTGAAGAAGAGTAATATCTAATGAGAATAATATTCTTGATAAAGAGACATACAATAACCGGGAAATGTTGTCTGTATTTTTCATGCAACATATGTTATCCGTAGTATTTTTGCCTCCTGATCATGGATCCGGTGTCAGAATTGAGCCATCACATCACGGGAATTTCCTAACCTCAAAAAACAGGTCAAAAATAGCAAAAATTCACGAACGAGTGCTAGGAAAAATATAAAAAAAATGTTTTTTATATTCAAATGTTGTTTATATGGATAAGATCCCACTGAACGTGAATCCGCGGTCAGAATTGATGTTTTTTTCTAACCTCAAAAAAAAAACGGGTCAATCAGATATCACGAATTTTCAAAAAATAACAGATTCGCGCCAAATTTGGTTTACGGGGGTTTTCGGGGTCGCTGATAACGGATCCGAGGTCAATTTTGCAAAATTCATGAATGCGCATCCAAGATGGCCGACCAAATTTTCAAAAAATAATACATTCGTGCCAAATTTCGTAGAAGGGGGTTTTCGGGGTCGCTGATCACGAATTCGAGGTCAATTTTGCAAAATTCAAGATGGCGGATCCTAGCTGGCCGACCAAATATTCAAAAAATAACACATTCGCGCCAAATTTGATATACGGGGGTTTTTGGGGTTACTGGATTTACAAAATTCGTTATTAAAAATTTAATCAATTATCTGTATTACCTGAGATTAGGCAGAAAACCCGCAAATAGATCTTTCGTTGAAAAAAGAACAAGATATAGCCGAAAAAGGAAGGTTAAAACATGATTAGGTACTCGGGTTATAAAGTAAACAAAAATATTACAAAATGAATTTCGCAATTCTGGAAACCTCCGTATACCAAATTTGGTGGGAATCTGTTATTTTTTGAAAATGTGGTCGGCCATCTTGGATCAGGCATCTTGAATTTTGCAGAATTGACCTCGGATACGCAATCAGCGACCCCAAGCACCCACGTGAACCAAAGAGTGACCGCAAAAAAGCCATTTTTCCGCCTGTTTTTGAGACTTTGACAGAGGCGACAGGGAAAATCCTAAAAATATTCTAAAAATATTCAAATACTCGTCATGAAAAATGAAAATGAGCATCACTTTAAGTTTTTCGAAAATTTTCGAAAATCACCCTTATTTCGGGGTTGAAAAGTGAACAAATTAAGAATCATCACAGTTGTAAAACCCCAAATATTTTGTTGTTATCAAAATAATATTATGAACGTGAAAATATCTAATTTCGTATTTGATACAGTCTTGCCCGAATTGAAAAAATCAACCCATAATATCCCTAAAGGGGTGAAATCATCCCCTAAACGCCTAAAAATGCAAAAAATATATTAAATGTTACAATTTTTTTTCTTTTTCTTTTATACGTATATGGTTGAACTTAGGTGTGGTTTTACCCTCATTTATTCTTACCTTATTGAGGGGTATTCTCCTTCGGATCTAGTGATTGTGGGTTATGTAACTTTTAACATATTTTTTGCATTTTTAGGCGTTTAGGGATGATTTCACCACTTTAGGGATATTAAGAGTTGATTCCGGACAAGACAATTTGTTAATTTTTTTTGTCTTTTCAATCCCTACATAAGGGTGATTTTCAAAAATTTTCGAAAAACTGAAAGTGATGCTCGTTTTCATTTTTCATGACGAGTTTTTGGATATTTTTAGAATATTTTTAGGATTTTTCCTGTCGTCTCTGTCAAAGTCTCAAAAACAGGCGGATTTTGCGGTCACTCTTTGGCGCGAATCTGTTATTTTTTGAAAATTCGTGATATCTGACCTTAATTGACCCGTTTTTTTGAGGTTAGAAAAAGAACCAATAATTCTGACCGCGGATTGACGTTCGGCGGGGTCTTAACAATATAAATGAACATTTTAATACAGGAAAATTTTTTGTATTTTTCCTAGCACTTTTTCGTGAATTTTTGCTATTTCAGACCAGTTTTTTTAGGTTAGGAAATTCCTGTGATGTGATAGCTCAATTCTCACACCAGTTTCGTGATCAGGAGGCAAAAATACTAAAGCTAAACATGTCGCATGAAAAGTACAGACAACTTTTTTTTTGTGTCGCTGTGTTGTATACATATTGCAGACGACAATCATCTAATTTATTTGTAAAGCTTACTTTTGCTTACATCTCAAGATATTTGCAGTTAGTTACGACTTATATAAAGACTTATTTGCTGTTGGTGTTTACTATCTTGTTTATTAACACATATAAAACGGCTGGTATTTGTAATAATAAAGGGAAGCAAATACACGCGACAATCTAAAGTCAAATATTACTTAAACTCCTCCACTGGGGTCAACGTATTCAACGCTATTCGGTAGAAATTGAATGCGGGAAAATTGTGGTGGTTAAAGTGGTGGAAGTAATGTTTAACAGCACTACAGGAACATGCAAATCTTTGTATACGGAGAATGCGAATGGTATCCTAATGGGAAAACGTATGTGATGATGTGTAATATTGATTAATGAAAAGCTTTGTACAAGGTGCGCTCATGTTCTTTGAAATAGACACAACCTGCTGATTCAGAATGATTTTTAAGGAAAACCGAATGCATTTTTTAATTTCATGTCACATCTTGCAGAATACCATGGAATAAGTATGGAATATGGAAAAAACAAAGCGTTACCGTTGTTTTTAAATCCACCTACATTGCGGGAAGTGACAATGAAAAATAATTTGGTAAAACAGATTGCTATCGTATAATTTAATGACGTGTCATTTTAATGTCGACGATATCAGATGGATTACGCCTATTTATAAGTACCGTATAAGAAAATGTTTGTCAGATTGGTTTGACATTATAGCACGCCCATCTCGTAGTATTACCGTATTTGTAAAAAGATTGTTGGCAACCTACAGTGCACGACGAAGCGAAGGGAGTCAATTGTTACCTCGTTTTTAGAGGGAGAGAAATTAAGAATCAGAAATTTTAAATTTTAAAGATTAGTAACAAAATTGCGAGTGTTATAAAAATCAGGTGAGTAAACAGACAATTTATTTTTGTGTATTTCATTTATCATTATTGATTACTGCTTGAGTTTTTTGCTATGTTACTTGTTAAGTCATAGTTTATCTTTTTTTTAAATAATTAAACTTTTTGTGGCCAAAGAACAGTATCTCAAGGTGAGTGGTGTGAAAATTTGATTTTTAATAGCCTTTCCTTTAAATATAAGATTTGACAACAATGCACAGCCCAGTTCCTAATTGCGCATGCGCTGCAACTAAAGCGCGCCGTTATTTGAGAGTACACTAGCTTGTCCAGCGGCAGGGTATAAAAATCACTAAAAAGAGGTTAAAAAGAATAAGTTTTCACGACGAATTTGAAAAAATAAACTATATATACGTGTTTCTAAAGGTCAAAGGAAGCCTCTGTATAAATATGACCCCTATAAAATTTTTGTCAATTTGTCAAAACATCAAAAACAATTTAGTGGAGTGGGTGTTACATTTTTAACGATTCAAGAAATAATATGAAAATGAAACTTACTAAAGGAAAAAAATCGCACTTTTAATGATGATTGAGTTTGGAGACAGATGTAGGACGCATGAAGAAGAATTTAATGAAACACACCCCAACCGCCCTCCAATATCGTGATTAACGCTAAGTCGAGTTGAGAACAAATTTCGTTATCTTGGATATGTACGAGATAAACCTAAGACCGGATGTCCATCGGCTATAGATGAAAACAGACAATGCCCTTTCAATTTTCCAGGAAAATCTTAAAATTTTAATACTTTAAAAAATACAGTGATGACAACTCTCCAGTACAAATCCTGAGTCCATAACAACTGTCTTTTCTGATGAGGTAACATTTTGTTTAAATGGTACCGTTAATAAGTAAAATTGCCGTTATTGGTTAGTTGAAGATCTGCAATGGATGATAGAGGCGAACATCCCCAAAAGGATGGATTGGTAGAGCCTATTGAATGGCCGGCAAAATCGTCTGATTTAACACCATTGGATCATTTTGTTTGAGGGGGAGGCACGTCATATACAGGGTGTTTCTAAAATAGGGTTCCAAACTTCTGCTGCGTTTATAACTCATTAAAATAAGCTAAAAAGTTCCTATTAACATGTACCCTAAAACGCACCCTTAGGAAGTTATATGCCCTTAAAAGGGCTCAAACAAAACTGTTTTTTTTTCTGTTATTGACAAAATGATCGCAAATAAATAGAAAAAAATTTATGAATCTTACATAACTTTTTACGTTAAATAACATGGGCTACTCCGTTTTTCGATATGCAAATCATATGCGTCCTATTTAGGTTGGTGAAGGGGGTTTTCGGCCCTTAATTCAATTTACTCGAAAACCATTGGAAATATCGATTTGGACAAAGATAATATTTTTTACGTAAAATTGTTAAGATTTTATAAATCTGTAGAGAAATTTGTAAAAAAATTGAAATAAAAAAAATTACGGGCTGAAAACCCCCTTCACCAACCTAAATGGGACGCATATGATTTGCATGTCGAAAAACGCAGCAGAAGTTTGGAACCCTATTTTAGAAACACCCTGTATACAACCAAAAAACCTTTGTTTCTTTTTAAGAGAATAAATCAACAAATTTCTTGCAGACGCACTAAATGTCAACTTTTTATTGATGAAAGTAAGTTTTTTGCTTATTCTGAGTTGTTTTAATAAATTATTGTTTTATATTTAGGTGGTTGCTGTTGTTGTTGTTAGTGGGTGCTGATGTGTATTTTCTTTATTTAAATTATATTTTAGTCACTACACTGTAAAAAAATCGGTGTAAGTGAAAGCAATAAAGGTTCGGACATTTTCATTCAATATTGGCCATTTTGATCATTTTACTCATTTGTGATTATATTTAGACTAAAACTACCTTTACTCAAATAAATTCTTCACGTAAACTTATATTTGGTGCACTTATACCTAAATCAGAGTAAATATCCCCATTACTAAGTGAGTTTATATGTATATTTATTTTGAATAATTTTAATGGCGCCGTGAAGATGGCACCACTTACATATTGCTTCTGTAATCTCGACCACTGGTGATAGGGGCCCGTTAGATGCTAAAGGAAAGCGGGATCGCCAGGAGAACAGGCCTTAGGGGGCGGCGGCGAGTCTCAGCTAGCGTGTCTCAGCCAGGGCTCATTATTTAGTTAATTAAAAACCAAGTCTGAGTAAAAAATGACTCAATAATAGTAAAATTTAAATCATATTAGAGAAAAAGGCGACTCTAAATTGGTTTTATATACTCAGAATAGAGTCAAAAGTCACTTAATTGATAGTTAGCAGTAATTGAAAATAATAAAAAAAAAATATTCTAAAAATTATTATCAAATGAAGTATATCCTGTTTGACACCGAACAATTTTACCGACGTATTTTGGTTTGTTTATTATCTAACAAATTTATTCTTTTCATCTGCGATTCTCAAATCGCTTGAAAAAAAAAAGGAAAAAGGACATTCATTTATATACTTCATAATACCCGTACCACTCTCATCTTCGATAAATTACAATGTTTTACTGTCTTGCAGAAAAATAATTAATTTTAAAAGATATCGTACGTCCGCGTTAATTTAGACTTTGGCAGGACCTATATTGCCGACATCATTTATCTAAACCAAGAGATATATTGAAAAATATTTATTTTACATTATAATTCCATCCATATCTAATGTCAAATAAAAAATATCGTTCTAAAATGATTCAAACTTGTGATTAATTTCGATTTCAATATTAATTATGTATAAAGCATCAAAGTAACAACTAATTGCGAAAGCCTCACAGTTTAGCCTCCCTTAATTTCTAATTGAAATCCTGAAAACTTCATGGGAGTTTGAGGATTCTGCGCGTTGAAAATTAGAATTTAACATGTATGTAGGGACACGTGTCTTTCTACTAACAATTTTCTCGTCGATTGCTCACAAAAGTAACCCACTCAAGTAGACATATTTTATTCTTGGAACAAAGTCTACGTTCTATGGTATAGCTAAGGAGATGTTAGTTCCATTCAAATGGACATTAGTTCTTCTAAATGAGGGTTATAAGTGTAGTTTTTATAAATACTTTTACATTGACTTTTTCTGAATTTGTTTTCAGAAGAAGAATAAATTAAATTACAGAAATGCAACCACTTCTTAAGTATAATTCTGATGTTTTACACATTGTTCTTTTATGTTTATAAACTACAAGCCCATCAGAAATTTTCAAGGGGTCATTTGACCCAGCATGAATTACTTATAAATCAATACTAGGTACCACATATAACAATAACGTTAGAAACTATGCCGTCAATTCTTGTTGGTACAGGTGAGTACACAGGTAAGCTAAACCTGTCCACCAAGGGAGGTGGTTTTCGGCAAAACATTTTTGTACGGCATTTCTAAAGCATATAGGTTATACAAAAAAAAATGAACTTCGACCTAATGCCGTACAAAAATAGCAATACCGGAAGCCAGGAAAATTTTTGATTTTCTGAAAATTTTGGCCCGGTTTATGGTGAATTACTACAGTACGGCATTTATACTGTAATCACCTGTACCAACAAGAATTGACGGCATAGTTTCTAAAGTTATTGTTACATGTGGTAGTATTGATTTATAAGTAATTCATGCTGGGTCAAATGACCCCTTGAAACTTTCCGATGGGCTTGTAGCCTAATTGTTTTACACATCGTTGCCATAGATTCCACAATCTGGATGGGATCCATTATAGATCGCATCACCTACCCTTGTTTCAACGAAACTTTTTCGCGGCGGTGATAAAATATCTTAATCTTAAGAGAACGACCGTTCGACTGTACTGATGTAATATTTGCATAATTAAATAATCTACTTCTAAGCTGGTCCGACATGGTAATTTTCACTCGGGGTTGTTTTTATTCCAGTAGAAAATAAAATAAATGTTTTATTATTTACTAAATCAGATGGTAGGTTGCATGCAATCAGTATGAAGATTAAATCAAACATACATTGAGTCTTCTGCTTTCTGCCAGTCTTTTTATACCTACGTGTGTTGTGCACTGTTTAATACTATTCCTTTATTGTTTATTAATATTTATTTTAAACGGTTTTATACATATACAAGTATGTATATACTGAATTATTTATTTTTTATATTTTTTACTAAAATTGTTCTTATTTAGCTTTCCCTACGACTACGTGCACTTGCGTAGAGTATATACTCCGAGTGAGTGCGAGAGAGACGCAGTATACGGAGGCGGCCAAGAGCAGGCGAGAAAAGCGGCGCGCGCGCCTTGTTATCAATAAAAAAAACAAGTCTTCAGAATAAAATATGCCGGCGTAACTCTTCGGATTTTTGTTAAGGGATATTGGCAACAAAAACAAAGAATTTTGGCAACACTAAAAACTGAAATTTTTAATACAGTTTATTGACGTTGAAAATTACGAATTTGCTTAAAAATAGTATATTATGCAACAAGTTTTATAAACGACACTTTAGTCACGAGTTTGTTTAGGCACGAGCGGAGCGCAGCGGAGCGAGTGTTTAATAAACGAGTGACTAGAGGAGTTTATAAAACGAGTTGTATACTATACTTTTTCTACGACCAAGACAACAATGAAAATTGAAACGTTTACGTGTCTTTTATTAAATCTGCAACATTAATCTTAACATAAACATGTATGTAATATAATCTTACTAAATTAACTTATTCAGGTAAATATACATTAACAGTTAAATTAGAAAAATTACTACAGTTATTGAAAGAAACCATTGACGTTCCCGAGTTTTTTCCATCAAACTGTTTTATTTGATTAGAACTCGAAATAACAGTATTTTCAGAGCTATTATCGCAATCCAAACTTACTGCTTCATTGTTGTCAAACTTTATGTTTATACTTTCAGCAATGTCAAATTCAGCAACATCAAAGTTAGAATTGTTGTTGGTATTTCTGATAGGACCTTCCGAAGTTTCAATTATATTTTCCGTGTTTTCAATGGAATTTATAATTTTGTTGGCAGTTTCAATTTTATTAGTGAGTGAATGATCAATATATGCCTCTGCGACGGTAGTGGAGCGCCACCCTCCATGGCGCTTGAGGGCAGTGATGTCAGCTCCAGAGTCTACTAATCTGTATATCTGGTAGGGTCTGGCAATTTCAAAAACTGGGCAATCTCTCGGGCAATGTTACCAAATTTGTTTATTCCAATAGGCTGTTTCGTACACTTGCCTCGTTGATAGTTTAAAAAAACCGGGTAACGTTAGTAGGCAGATTTGAGGGGCGGAGTTGCATGTACTTTTTACAAGTCTTATAGAAGTTTCCTCCGATGACAAATTGCCTTTCCGTTTTAGTTTTAGTGTCCGGAATGTGGACTAAAAAAGCTGTACCTAGGTCATCAATATCCTTTGTTTTGATTTTCATTAGTTCTTCTCGCCGGCAAGCCCCCATTACTTCAAAAATCATTGCAACCTAAAGCAGAAAATAATACATAAGTACCGATATTTAACGCATATGAACAGTTTACCTTTGTGAATAAAAATTTTTCATCTGGTGCTGTAGTTATAAATTTTTGTATTTGCTGGGATGTTAGAACCTTGGACTTTTTTGGTTTGTATCCATCTGATGTGCGTTTCAAAAATGAACACAATTTTGGGTATTTACTGATGTCAACATTGTTTTTGAGGTTAAATGTTGAACGGAGCATGGAATATATCGCCCACAAAGAAGATGGCTTCATATTTGCTGAAAGTTGTTGAAAGTAGGCGAGCAAAACGTTTTCGGAGTACATTTTTATTTGCTTTTCACTGCACCATTTGGAGAACAGATTGTAAGCCCGTTCGTACTGAATTCGCGATTTCTCGGGCAGCAAATTATTGGTGGCTCTAATCGCTTGTTCTCTAAGTTCTGGGGGTGTGGCGGTAAATTCTTCATTTTCTTGTTTAATTGCTTCCATTATCTTGCAAATTACGAATCACTTACAAATGTAATAATTGCTTGTCAAAAGTCAAAGTTGACGTTTCGTTCGGCCATCACAAGACGTGACTAAGAAAACTTCGGCCCGTGATTAATAAGGCGGGAACATCCGAATATGGTTCAAACAATGTTTTAAAGATTTGTCGTATTTAAACTGATATTTAGCGTATCGATTGGCCGTGTAAAATGTGCTGTTTTAGAGATGGGACTAGAAAAAATTGTTTAAACAATTTTTGACCATTAGTAACGTCTGGCAACATGCGGATATGTTTCCAGGGTAATTTTTTCAGTAAGATTATGAAAAAAATCGAATGAGAATCATGTTCCTAGCGAGAACGACGATACAGCCTGGACTAAATAATAAGTTTGCACTCATTAAATGTAATGACTACAATATCTTATCAAAATTAAATTTATACAAAGTAGGTACTAATTTTATTACTGTTATGCTACATAGGTACTTATATTATCTGGTATTATATTTACCTAATATTTAACATTAATTAATCTTGATTTTAATTTAAGAAGAAGAAGGAGAAGAAGTAATAACATAATTTATTATAAAGGTTAACAAAATTTTAATACAAGTCCATAAGAGTCCGTTGTTACTCTGAAATTATTTTTCAATTATTTTTAATGAAGTTAATTGCTTAGTAGAGACGCATCTCATGCCGAACACGGATTTCCAATTATTTTAAAATAAAAATAATTAAAACTTTCCAGGATTCTATCAAAGCGGGGTTTATAATTATTTTTCCTATAAAGGATTTTAGATTGCATGTCGTAAAATCCGAGTTTAGTGTTATACTGTTTTGAATAAATATTAACAGTGATTTTATTACAGTTCGTAATTTATCATCAAACAAAAACTATTAATTAAATAAGTTAAGTCCGAGAAACAATTCAATTACTGCACGAATCATTTCCTGATCGTGTAGTTTCCAGTTTTGGTGATCAGAATTTAGTGTTTAGTGTTTAATAAACCTGTGTTTTCTATTAAAATTACTTCTTGTGTAAATTTTGGGACATCTTTCAGTTTAAAATCTTTTAAAAATGAGATGTATTTGGTGTACATTTCTACGATTAAGACTATAAAGCCTTATGGACATCACTGGTTTCGGAAGCTTTTTTGCTTTCATCTTCAAAGTTGTGATGCGTAAGTTTTACTTAAAACTGTCAAATGAAACAGTTTTTTAACTTCAGACAAAAATTACAACTATGCGTTTTGAAGATTTACTATAATTTCTTTGAAATAGTTATTAGGACAAAGCGATTCTTAAACCATATTATCATTGTCTTGTAATCTTTCTTACATCTTTAGAAATGCCACATAATTTGATTGTATCTTTCCTTGTATCCACATATTTCATAAAATGATATCCGACAAAAGATTATTATTTATTTCTGGTAGAGAATTTTCAGTTGCTGTGGAGATGATTGCATGTAGGAAGTGTATTTAATGAGCTGTATCATCTTGTTATAGAAGACACGAGATTTTTCCGTTTCCATTTTATCGATTTTTAGGAGTTTTTACTTATTAAAAGTTGTCACAAACGTTTTGAAAATGAAGGGAGGTAAACTTTTGAAATATTAACTACAACAGTGACAAGCATATTGCTTTATAGCTCAATATCCATAGTTCTCATAGTTATGAGGTGTTCGACAACAATTGAATTTTTCTATACAGGGCGTCCCGCATAAGAATCGACACAGGGCAAGTGCATCAAGGGGCGTCCAAAATATTGTGATTTAACCAAACTTACCTATATACAAATTTCGAAAAAAATTAATATCTCTGCAACACTTTACCGTAGAAGAACAAAATTTGGTACATGATTTATGTTTATTACTGGCCTTCTTTGACTATGATTTAAAGTTAATTGAAGCACTACTAGGTGTTCATTGGGGGTGACTCACCCCTAAAATTGTAGAGAACTTTCTTTTCATTGACCGAATTGAAAAGTAGAAGTATTAATTCACAGCAGAATTTAATTTTAAATTTTTTCTTACTCTTGTTAAATTTTAAAAAACTTTATGGTTTTCAAGAAACACCGTATTAACTGACACAAGATTTTAGCAGTGTTCATTAGAAAATAATCAAAAAGTCAGTAGTAGGTTTTATCTTTCAAATTTGACAACTGGCCAAATAAATTTTACTTCACTTCTCTCCTAATTCTACAAAAAAAAAAACAAGTACCTATATAGTTTTTTAATAAGCAAATATTGTATTAGGTAAAAAACACAAATAAATAATAAAAATAATAATTGATATTTTTTTCAACAACAATCAGAGGCAATTGTTGAAATAAAATAATTTTATTACTAACTGGCAAGTTTGAGAGATAAATTCATTGCCAATTCACCAAAAACACCCAACCTAAAATAACCAAAACCTATTAAGCACATGCAATAATATAGCCAATTATTTCCTGTATAAAATTGTTAATGGTAAAATCGACTGTGTCCAACTAATTAGTAAAATATTTTTTAATAAACCATGTAGGCCATTTAGGTCCTACGACTTATTTTTCATTTCTTTTAAGCATACCAATGCCTCCACAAACTCTCCTGTGTGCAGCTTGATGCGTTCTTATATCGATATTTGTAGCAGTTTAGATTTATTCTCTACATCTTTAATTTCATTTAAGAGATTGCTCAAACGTATACTTCTTTTCTAATATTTTTTATGGTATTTATAATCTTAAAACTCTTTGTACTGTTGTTTGATGTATATCTGTTAATTTAGTGGATACGTTAGTGGGTTTTTTCGCCTGTTTTATCCCAAATAAATAAATAAATTACCTTCCAAAAGATATGTATGACTTGATGCTTCTCTAATAAATTTCAAAATATCCTCTCTTGTCAATATCTTACATTTTTTGGAATTTATCCTTTCGATATTTGCTTCAAATAAGCCTCTAATCAATGATATTCTCCTATATTTAGTTTAGTTTCAACATTGAATACTATGTCCGCAATGTGTTAGGGCTGAATAATTCTAACTAAATGATAGATAAAAAATATAAATTATCAAAAATTATAAATATTTCTTTAAAGCGATAAAAGATAATACACACCAGTTCTTGGAAATATCCCATTAATATAGTTTCACTAACAGTTGATACTTTCTTGTCTGCTTGTCCAAGTCTCCAAAACGTTTATATTATTTATCATAAATTTAGATTTCTTAGGCAATAATTCTTCATTGGCTTTATTAGCTCTAGCAGCAACTATTGCTGGAATATTATCCATTCTGCCTTTTCAATATGCTTTTCAGAATCAAACATCAAACTTTTAAAATCAACAAATTTGCTGGTCTCATAGATACATTTTAGATACCTCGTTTTCATATTGAAAAACTGTTTTCATTCTCATTTACATTTAATTATTAAATTTAAAATAAATATAAAATCAGATGTCTAAGTAAAAAGTAAAACGTTGTATGCACCACGGGAAATACTAGGATGATTATGCCCTTAGGCGACTTGCCTGTCGCCTGTGGGTATAATAATAATAATCCTGTATCTCCCTTGGTACATAAATAACTATTTAAAATGTAATTCCATAAATATACCTTTGGCATCTTATAATACATTTTAATTTTTGTGTATTATTGGCACTAGTAGCACGTATTTAATTTTTTTCATATATTTCTTCATTACTGATGCTGATTACACCAAAAATTTAGTTTAATATTTGTAAATCGTAATATTCATTATGTTAGAGCTTCCACTTAGAACTTCCACTCGTATGATATTTTTCGAAATATCACATAATTTGATTTCATCGTATTCCATACAATAAATATATTTTATAAAATGATATCCAACGAAAGAACGTCATTTTTATCCCGTAGGGAATTTCAGTTACCGTGGAGATGATTTCTAGATGGAAGGTGTATTTAATGATCTATATGATCTTGTTATGAAAGACATGAAATTTTCCTGTTTCCATTATACACGACCTTTACTTTAATAAGTGTTAATTTACTACAAATTTGTACCAGAATATCAACACATTCAACTCCTTATAATTTGTACTTCTGTTAAATTAAAATTTCAGCTCTTGCGATTCCAAATAAATAAATACCAGGTATATCTAGCTAAGAGCTAGCACCATTAGGAGGTAAGTGGATATATCCCATCTTCGTATTTTTTTATAAACACCTCTTTGTGATAATAAGGACGATATGGGAGTTGACAGAGAGGGAGATATTATTTTTTGCACAATACCTAACAGGGTGCGTAAAGTTTAGTACTTTACGCATCCTTACGAACGATACGAAAAAAAATTCTGTAAGACTTTCAGATTCCAAGCAAGTAACAGCACTTAAAAAGTTAAAACTTAAATCTAATTCCTTTCCAAAACTGACTGTTGTGTGTAACGTTACGAAGCGCAATGATATTGAGTTAAATGGATCTTTAATAGCGCCTCAGGATGAACCGCGGATGACTCTTTAAGTAAGTTGGAAAGTAATCTTTCTTATACCCTTCCGAATCCTGCCGAGCCCATGATATCATTATTCCATTAAGACTTAATGGTGTCCCCGCTAACTATAAAAACATTGTATATACATTACTCTTAAATCAATATCGCCCATAAAACAGCTTTAGAAGTGTCTCGTGTCTAACGGAGAAAAAATGGAAGAGGCTCTGAGATTTTTTTCTTGTTCCTAATTAATTTAATTCAGTTACATACATACATATTTATACAAAATTAATTACTTTTTATAGTTATTCTGCTTATAAAATAATATTTTTATTAGAAAACTCTCTTGAATATTGTTGACTCACGCTTTACCAGTTCAATAAAGGCCTCGATGAAGACACGTGGATACATCTTAAATTCGATAAAAAACGAAACGGCACAAGTATCTCTAATACCGTTAGATATAGGTATAGGGAGCCTATACACAGTTTCAAAGAGTTTTAAATTTCCTAACTTCCAATGTAAAAATATACTGGATGTCCCATTTAAAATAACCAAGTCATTGCTGTTTAAAGTTGAGCAAGGTATTCAGCAGTTTTTTGAACACCCTGTACAATACTAAGTGACGACAAATATAATAATTTATGATCTAAAATACACTCTCCAAAGCTGCTTCCTTAAAATTATTTTTTTATTGCAAATATTAAATTTCTACGCTAAGTCTGCATTTTCACTAAAATTGAAATATATCACAAACAATAAGTCCTAGGTATGCAGAACATTTAATAAAGGTCACCTATTTTTTTTACGGTGATTTTAAAAATGTTGTAAAACATAGGGTGTTCCATTTAAAAATACATAACTTTGATATGGTATAACCTAAACAGTTGGTTCTTAGGTGTGTCAATTGCTTTTAACACACTGCGCGGCAGCTAATTTTTGTCGGGAAGCAAGGCAGTGGGTGAGTAGTGTATTTTTTGATTACAGAAAAGTACAAATAAGCTAGGCCTGGGCGCCAGTCGAAACAAATCGACAAAAGGGAAGAGGAGCTTAAGACTTACACAAAATTTTGATCTTAAAATGCAAACTTTCATGTGGGCTAAAATTTATAAAATTCTATAACTTAGATTAATTAGGTAATGATTATGTGAAAATGATTAATTGAATAAGTACTAAATATTACTAGTATGCTACACAATAGATGAACATTATTTAACGTATTTAACTATTAACAAATTAGTGGGTATTATTTAGGTATCAATTACACAGTAGAGAAATAATCTTCGTGCAGGTATTTTATGCCAGGTAAGTATTTATCTTACATTAGTGTATATGCAAATAAAAATGAGCATAAAAAATAAAACAATACCTATATCAAATCCCCAGATAACAGCTGTTATTCTGTTTACAAAATACAGGGTGTTAAAAAAAGAGTGTAAAACATTTCAGGAGGTAATAGTATGAACCAAAATAAGCAGAAAAGTCTTAATAAACATGGGTCCGCAAAGTAACGGTTGCGGAGATATGGACCACTATTCGTTTTTTAAACATTTTATTTTATTAGGAATAAACCGACAAAGGAAGCTTTTAACAAACAAAAAACAAAGTTACAGAAGATGTTCAAAGTGCCCTCCGTCCATTTCCAAGCAGGCACGACATCTTCGTCTCAACGATATTCGAACTCTTTCGAAAACACCCTCCTTGGTTTGGATTTCTTGACACTTTTGATTAATCCATAGCCGCAGCTCTTCCAGGCTATTTACAGGAGTACCATACAATAATGTCTTCAAATATCCCCAAACAAAGAAATCTAGAGGGTTCAGATCAGGCGATCTTGGAGGCCATAAAACAGGTCCGGCCCTTCCTACCCATCTATGTGGAAAAGTTTGGTGTAAATGCTCTCTAACGGCCATGGAAAAATGAGCTGGAGCACCATCATGCTGGAACCACATTTGTTGCCTCTGATTCAAAGGAATGTCTTCCAAAAACTCATACAGTGTGTTCTGCAGAAAGTTGAGGTAAGTAGCGCCTGTTAATCGGTTTGGTAAAACAACAGGACCTAGAAACCTGTCACCTACAATACCCATCCAAATGTTTAATGAAAAACGTGCCTGATGTCCAGATTCTATTAGAGCATGAGGATTTTCGTCGGCCCAAATATCCGTATTGTGAAAATTAAACACTCCATTTCTTGTGAACCCGGCCTCATCAGTAAAAAGAATGTTTGCAAGAAAACGAGGGTCTTCAGCATCATGACGTAGAAACCAGCGGCAAAAAACCAAACGTGCTTGATGATCATTTATTGGATTTAAGGTCTGTACTCGTTGCACATGGTATGGATAAAGCAGTTGCTCGTGAAGGATTCTCCAAACAAGAGGACCACTAATTCCTACCTCGGCTGATATTCTCCGCACACTCGTACCTGGATTCTGCTCTACCAGTGCTAGAATTTCTTCTTCTGCTCTAGGAGTGGATACCGACCTTGGTCTTCCGGATAAATGGCACTGTTTGCTCAAGGAACCGGTATCACGCAATCTTTGGTGAATTCTTCCAAACATGCGTTGTGAAGGAATCTGGCGATTTGGATAAGCGTCAAGTTCCCATTAGCACGACCATACATGAAATGCATGTAGCCATAGCGAAAGAAAACTTGTGCACTGAGAACAACTGTCAAATACGTACTGTTTATTTCACTAAACATCAACCAACTATTATAAGAAAATACACAACGTTTTTGCAAAATAAAAAAGGGACTAAAAAACATAAAACAATCCATATCTCCGCAACCGTTACTTTGCGGACCCATGTTTATAGAGACTTTTCTGCTTATTTTGGTTCATACTATTACCTCCTTAAATATTTTACACTCTTTTTTTAATACCCTGTATACTGTTTATCTGTTATACGTAGTATAATTTTATTGACACCAAAAGCCAGAATGGCATATATTAATTACCATCTGAGACCAATAAATATTATTATAATTAGGTAAATAAATTGTTCATATATTTGTTCTCCAATAAATATTTGTGAGAAATAGATTGTTAAAAATTGTAGAACTTGCAGCAGAGAAAATCAAAAGTTTCAAGGCAAAATGGTCCACTACTTCTTTGGGGTTTGCACAAGGCAGCAAAATTTTATAACAAATGGAAATGTACTCACAGCCTCAGGATCACGTAATCAAGACAGTTCACCAAGTGCCTTTGGCTTACGTAAAATACAGTGGCTACACGGCTACTCTTTCTAAGGTATCGGGTCAGGTAAGTACAGGACAGGTAAAAGACTTCGCTATCCATGTGACATAATTTTCTTCTTTAATTTTTCCAAACTCATTTATTGTTCAACATCAACAGGAACGGCAATAGCATTAGCTACAGTATGAGGGAGGAATTTCGAGAAACGCCTATGTGCAACGTTGGATAGAAACTCTGATTAACAGTTTCGTACGTATATCTTAAGACCTACAAAAACCAAATCGTCTAAGCAAAACGTGCCAAATACAATTGCGGGTAACAAATAATTATCAAATTATGCATTTTTCAAATAATGAAACACTCACCCTAGTTTTTCTGAGGCCTTAACACAACACAGCCTAATATGTGTAATATTCGTCGGAATTCCCGCACGCTAATCGCTATCTATCTTTCGCATACGCTCGCCGAACTCGCGCAAAAAGCCTTAACATTTTTTGTATTCTATCCAGCCAACGTTCTACATGCCTTCTATTTTTACCAATAATATTTTTAAATCAGGTACTCTGCATTACTAAAATTATGCACAAAGAACAAAAAGACGATTACTGTTTTAATTATTTAACGTAATATTTGTTTACTATCACTAGATATCTAATCTTTGCCTTTTTCAGGAGTTTTAGGAGTTTAAGGGAGATTACGGAAATATAGAAAGCCATATATTAATACTTATAAATATTTCCCCATATTTTTACATGATGTATGTTTATATTTCTATATGTAAAAATTTTCAACTAAATAAAATCTATGTAGATATGCAACCAGTGTTACTGCCTTTAATTCTCACAAAGTGTTAAGAGTCGCATATGCAGTATTGACCATATTACTTAATTTATTAATTTTCTTATGTCTCTATCGCTAACTGGCAATTGAACGTTACAATGGTACGCTTTTTCTGGACACCCTGTATATTTCAAAATATTTTTAGATTGTAGCCGTAATCAACCTATAGGCACCCACCTAAACAGGTTTCCATAACATTTGCCGTTTGGTCCCTAGCGACTGAGGCGTTACTGGTGGCCCACCCTGTATAATACAAAGAAATCTAAAGAAATAAAACAATAAAAAACATAATCAATAAATCATTAAATAGCAATAATAGCATGATACATGAAGAGTAACAAAACAAAAATTAAATCAAAAGGTGCATAAAACTAGAGGTGGCGTCATATTTTATTTGAGTTAGAGAGTAAATCTAAAAATACTAGACGACACTAATTGCAACAAGACCAGTGTTGCCAACTTAATATATCTAGTTACTTACTAAAGTCAGTTTAATATCAAAGTGGTGTCGCGGGAAAATTTAAAATACCTTGTAGTTTTTATTAAATAAAATAATGGTAAAGTAATACAATGAATGCATAACGACACCCAATAATAATAAATTAAGCGTAAAATTTTGTAGTACTTTTTCTCGTTTTTTTTTTATTCGTAAATGTAAAGTAAAATTAATTGTATATTTTCCACAAATACTAATTTTAAAATCACAAAATGTCCTCAAAATACATAGTAAAATGTGGAAACAAAAAAAAAACGATTCTTTTAATGATAAAAAATATATTATTATCTGATGTGTAAGTCGGAGGCGCCTTCATTATAATCAATGTAGCTATAAAATGAAAATTGCTCATAATATTGTCCTTATCACAAACTATTCAAAAATAAACAAACAAACCTTACTTAAAGTGAGGTTATTTTACCTCTACCAGAACCTCGTGAAAATTGTCAATTGATACTAACTAAATTTAAACAATAAAATTTGGTAAGCAACTAAATTCTAGTTGGATTTATATTGGCAACATTGCTTAATTTTTTTACAATTATCGTAGTCTAAATATACTCACTGCATATTTTTTTAACCAAATAGATTGGGGAACCAAGTAAATAATTCGTGAACTTGAATCTCAAGTGAAACCTCATACTGGTATCATAAAATTCAAAGATGTTTGTTTCATCAGTAATTTAATATATTAATAGCCTTAATTTTAATTACTTCCATAAAACCGACATATTTACTATAAGAAGGATTCCAGACTACCCTATCATATTCAAGAATACCACGAATAAGAGGATTATATAATAATACAATTAATTTAAGATTAGTTGTCTTCATAACCTAATTTGCAGTAAGCTTTTCAACAATGGATTTAACATGTAAATCGAATTTTCAAATGACTCGAATCCTTCATCCAATTAGTGTTTTTAAGTATGCAATTATTTAAAAAGGTACTCTCAAGTTATAGAACAATATTTATCAGTATTTAATAGTAGCCTCTGGCAATATTCTTGCATCTAGACCATTTGTAAGTATAATAGTAGGTAAGTAGGTTTTTGTAATTTTAGCACGACAGAATTTATAGTGTGAAAAATAGTCTTTGATATCACGTATAAATAAAGTAAAAAGAAGTGGTCTTAGGTGCGTACCGTGTGGAACACCAGAAGTAAAATAAAGCATGAGTATGTCTTATTACATACATAAGACTATCTATCCGAAACCATTAAAATTGTATTAAATTATAATTAATGTATGACGAATTTTATCAAATGTTCAAATCCATATGCGTTCATAGAAACAATTACATTATGAGAAAATAGAATTAAATTTGTGACTTCATAATAATTCATAAAAAATCCGTGATAATATTCACTTATTAAGTGCTTAACCTTGAAAATTTATTGTAAATAATTGTTGCAAATAATTTACCAGAGAGAGACATCATAAAAATATTTTATTATTATTATTTTATCGTCTGGTTTAAAAATGAGATTCATTCCGGCTTATTTTTAATATGATGGGGAGACTACCTTAAATGACGAATTAGTATAATGTATAATGGATATTACGGACTCAACATACCATTTAAAAAATTAAAGAAGCAGCCCATCAGGACCTACACCTTTATCAACGTCCAAAGCCTTTATAGAATTCCAGATGATAAATATTCACTTCTTAATGATTAATTTATAGCTGTATGAAGACTTTGTTTCCCAAAAAATGCACACGAAATATTTACAATTCTCATTCTATCATCCTCTCTCAAGTAACTTGATATGTAACTGCTAAATATTGCACAAAATTGGAGAAAATGGATACAACATTACATTTTGGTCCTATTTAAAAAAAAACTACTGGTAATATGAAATACGTCAAAGTATTATTAAGTTTTGATTAACTACAAACATTATGATGAACATTAGGTATCTGTATAATATATGTATAATGCAAATCATACAAATAAGTCTACATGCATATATATATAT